>NW_028177527.1:0-6210 GCF_964030765.1 Micromesistius poutassou | reverse complement strand
CACACACCACACACACACACACACACACACACACACACACACACACACACACACACACACTCATACGCACACACACACACACACACACACTCATACGCACACACACACATGAACGCAAGAGCACACACAAACGTCTCTCGCGCTCACTCTCACTCTCACTCTCTCACATGCACGCACGCACACACACACACACACACACACACACACACACACACACACACACACACACACACACACTCATACGCACACACACACATGGACGCAAGAGCACACACAAACATCTCTCGCTCTCACTCTCACTCTCACTCTCTCACATGCACACACACACACACTCATGCACGCACGCACACACACACGCGCGTGGGCCCGCACACATGCAAACACACACATGCAAACACACGCACGCATGCACACATGCACACTCACACACTCACACACAAGCACGCGCATGCACATTCCGACACACACACACATGCAGTGCAACATTGCTACATTGTGAGCCAGGTTAAACACATACTGTGTGTTCTTTGGACGCTCACAGGCAGACATAATGTTTGCGTTGCCAGGTTTTAGTGTGGACTGTGTGTTGAAATGTGTCTTCACCTTCAGCCCTCTGACCTTATGACCTTTGACCTATACTGCCAGCGTTTCATTGGCTGTTTATTACAACCTTTAGCCGCCACGTGCCTCTGGTCTAGAGAGATTGTCACAGGGGTCAGGCTTTGATGAGGTTCAGGTGTGAGGGTCACCCTGTGTGTGTGTGTGTGTGTGTGTGTGTGTGTGTGTGTGTCTGTGTGTCTCTGCTGGAGAGAGAGAGAGAGAGAGAGTGAAGAGTGTGTGTGTGTGTCTGTGTGTAAGCATGCATGTTTGTCTGTATGTGTGTGCACTTGTATGTGTGTGTACGTGCATGTTGTATCTTCAGCACTTTGCTGCTAAAACTCTAGAGGCTGACACACACACACACACACACACACACACGCACACACACACACGCACACGCACACGTCCAGGATTGATGCCCTCCAATAGCGCTTCTCTGACAGGATCGACCAATCACATGTGGCGATTCAGTTTGTTTATAGGAAATGCACCGTATGAGATGCACTTATAGATCAGTCACGCAACTTATTTATTAACAGTATGGACTCCTGGGATCTCTATTAAATAGAGATCCACCAGTCCATCCATCTCCTCTGAGAGCTTATTGCCGGTCGTGGTCGAGGGGTAAATAGAATTCTCTGCCGCAAACAATTCCTTATGTTAATACGTGAATGAAATAAAAATGTATAAAAAGAAAAATGGTAATATATGTATATATATGTATATGTATATATATGTATATTTATATATGTATATTCATGGTTAAGTTCCAATATCCACCCTTGGAGAGAAAGGCGTGAACCCAGAATAAATTAAATTAGAACTTATTCGACATGTGTCACGATGAATAATGATAAGGTGCTCTTTGAACGTGTTCCCATCACATCTCAGAAGCACCAGGCCGTCCATTACGACTGAAAGACTCACCATTCATTGTGCGTAAACTATCTTTTATTGAGCTTGTGTAAAAGTCTAAATCCTTAATAGCCTATTGAAATTCCAACAACGTGCTTAAACTTACTGACCATGTTTGAATCAAAACTTTCTCTGAATGTGTAGAAGAGAGCGCGATTCCTGCATCCTTCCGGATGGTAATATCAGCATAATTATTCAGCAGATTATGGTCTATCCAGCACGATATTACAACAGATCCATAATCCCCCGTCTCTGTGTTTAAGCCTCGAGTAAGAGCCCAACATAATTAAAAAGTATTTTAGCTGTGCAAGCTCTGCTCTTATGCAGAGGAGTTAATGAACTGCTGGGGGAGATGAACGAGGAGGAGAGTTTACCTGAAGCTCAGACTGGTTCATCCACACCAGACCACAGCCTCACTGCTGACAGACAGGAGATGGCTGGCAGCTGCCTTCTCAGCCTCTCACCGGATACACAATACCCACCTATAACCCCCCACTAGTACTGAGCTAGGAGCTGTTTCACTGCCCTCACTTGTGTGTGTGCACGTGTCGGTGTGTGTGTGTGTGGTTGGTGTGGGTGTGTGCAAGCAGAAGTTTGTATGTGTGTGCGTTTGTGCTTGTGGGAAGTGTGTGTGTGTGTGTGTGTGTGTGTGTGTGTCTAGTTAGCATTCAGCACGTAAGAGCGGTTCACTCTGATGATGTTCTGCCTTCATTCACAAGATGAACTGGTATCCAAAACCAATTCCTCCTTGTTTCTGTGTGTGTGTGTGTGTGCGTGCCTGCGCATGTATGACTGCGTGTGTGCGTGCGTGTGCATGTGTATGTGTGTGTGTGTGTGTCTCCCCTATAGGGGATTCCACCCCCTCCTCATCAGAGGAGCAGATGAATCAGGAGGAGATGGAGCTGGAGAAGAGGCTCAGCCTGCTGTCCCACTGCAGCCGGCCGTGCAGCATGGGTAACTCACCCCTCTCTAGCCCAGACTCAGGCCCCCTAACCCTCTACACAGAGACCGTGTTCACACTCAGCATTATTAACATGTTCTCTGCATATCGTAGGGTGCAGCATTCGGTAGGTACCCTCTCTATCCCAGACTCAGGCCTCTAACCCTAACCCACTACACAGAGCTCAGTGCTTGTGATGATCATTATTAACATGTTCTCTGTACGTAGAAGCCACGAGTCATGTCAGCCGTCATGTCAGCCAGTCAGCCATGACTCAGGAAATTATGCTATGAGGCTAACGATATTTATAATTCTCATTATGGAAGTTACCATTCAAAGCTTTCTAATCTGCTTTTCCTACATACTGATGAGACAGCCGATGGTATCGGGGATTAATAAAGTTAATCTTATTTAATCTTACCTTACCTAAGGGGAAACTTTGCAATAAACGCGTAGACTATGTCGGGTTGGATGCTGCGTCACCCCGGGCGAACACATGTTCTCCAATACGGCCCTCTGAGCGTTTTATAAATCACCTTCCAACCACCGGATCAATAGCCTAAAGCGTCTGATCCCTTGCGGCTCCGCCCGCAGCCTCCACCTACAGCTGCAGCACCGTCGCCGGGGACGACCACAGCAGCATCTCCAGCTCCTCGTCCAGCCAATCAGACTCCAGCTACGGCAGCCGGCTCCTGGCGTGGGCGGAGCCGACGGCGACTCGCTCCCGCCTCTCCAACGAGACTCCGGTGAGCAGCTCCTCCTCCTCCTCCTCCTCCTCGGCGCTGAAGGCCCTGCTGACCGCCTCCGACGGCGCGCTCTACACCGCCGCCGCCGCCGCCGCCGCCGCCGGGGGCCCCGCCCTCTGCCCGTCCTCGTCCAATCAGCTGGCGGCGCACGGCCTCCACGACAGCGGGCGGCAGAACTCCCTGGACAGCGGCATCGGGGTGGCGTCCTCCGGGAGCTCCGCCTCCTACGCCGGCAGCCTGGACGCGGCGAGCCAGGGCGGGGCCGAGGACTTCGGCTCGGCCGCCAGCCTCCCGTTCCCCTCCTCCTCCTCCTCCTCCTCCTCCTCGCGGCCCACCTCCCCCCTCCCCCGCCACGCCCCCCCCCTCCTCCTCCTCCTCCCCCCGCCACCGCCGGCCTCCCCGCCTCCCCTGCCCCCCGCCTCCTCCCCCCTCCGCCGCCCCGCCCAGAGCCCCGCCCCCGGCCCCGCCTCCCGCCCCTCCACCGCCGACTCCGGGGCCTTCGCCCGGCTGGCGGACGAGTACCACGTCCCCGGGGGGGGGCCCGGGGGGCCGCCCCTCCGGCCCTGCTACGACACCCCCAGGAGCCTGCTCCAGGGCCCGGCCCCGCGGGGAGGGCCCCCGGCGACGGGGCGGGACCGGAGGGGCGTCGGCGGGGGACGGGGGCCCGGGGACAGCCCAGCGGAACTCTCCCTCCTGTGGGGGCGGGGCCCGCACTCCTCTCATTCCTGGGCCGGGGAACGGGCGCCCCCTGTGGACGGGGCGGGGCGCTGCGGCGGCCGGAGGCTGCTGTTCTCAGGACGTCCCGCCTGTGGAGGCTCTCAGGTAAACACTGTCTACACACGGCTCCTCATCAGAGGAGCGGGGGGGGGGATCATCTATGGGGGGACATGTACACGCGCACGCGCAGGCACAGGCACAGGCACGCACACAAACAAACGCACGTGTGCGCATGCACACGTGCACACACACACAAACACAAGGAGAAATTGTTTTTTGACTAGCAGTTAGTCTTGGGATTCTATGCACTCAGTCCGTATATATAAACAATACAATATCACTAATTAGAACCGGGAGTCTGGGCTTTGATGAACATTTATTTCCATATTTAATTACATTTGTAGATTAATTTATTTATTGCACCACAAGCAAAAACAAAGTTGAATGTTTTGCAAACGTTTGAGTTTCGAAAATGAAACGCGGGAGAACAAGCAAGTCGTTATGCAGATCGCTTATTACCCTCCCCCCTCTCCCCCCCCTCTCCCCCCCCCCCCCCTCCCCCCTCGAGCTAACATCCTCTGAATTCATGTCCCTGACGAACTCCCACTCCTCAGCTCTTCCCGTCACTTTCTGGGGATGCTGCTACTGCAAATATATAATTTAGCGACATCAAACAACGACAAACTACACGCAGTCGTCGCGTTCCTTTTTTTATTTATTTTTTTATTATCCGCTGCCGTCGGCGGCGTGACGCCGGCGCTCGTGTCCCGTCACGCCGGGACCCGTTTCATCTCGCGCCGCTCCGCCGGCGGGGCCGACGTCTCGCTGCGGGGAACCTCACATAAATAAGGCGCCGTACACCCAGTGGAGCGCACCCACTGATCGTCAGAGATGAGCGTGACAATAAAGAAGGCAGCATGGACCCACAGGGGGGGGCCGATTAGTCCCCCCCCCCCAAACCCCCCCCTGCGCGCGGAGAGAGCACACATCACAAAGTATTCCAGTTCTGCTTCAAGGTAAATATTTTAGGACGTTTGTTATTTTTCACAATATAAATTTAATTTAATTTAAAAATAACGTCCTATCATGAGTAGATTATTAGCCTTTAGTCAATGATGGATTGATCTCAATACCGACCCTCTAGTGAACTCACAACAAGTGTCCACCCAGATGATTGATGGATAGACCAGCCTACCAGTGGTTTGTCCACTGGATGGGCGGGTACCTTTCACTTATTCATCTGAAAATGAATATTAATGTGTTGACGAGTTAGCATTATTCAGTAAAGGCTTCTAAATGACTTATCACCCAACGTTATTATAAAGTGTTGGAAGTCACCATTATGGGTAAATATTAAAGTCATACATCATCCTAGAGTAGAACTATGGGGGTGATGATAGAGTTATGCTTTGCATAATACATTTCACACACCTACACAATACAACAAAAGTAGAATCGAGAATATTGTGCGCTAAATGTTACATTTTCCCTGCTTGTTTTCCCTCGTGTCATTTTGGTTCAAACTTTTCAATGCTCTATGCTCTAAACATTATGTTAAATAGATCCTATACACAGAAGTCTCATGTTTTCAGTTTCCAGGCGCCGCGTCGTGTTCCTGTAAGCTGCGTCGACGCACACACAGACTATGAATTAACAACGCGTAGCAGACACTAGTAGGAGAAATTGCCAAATTGGGCCCTTGGCCGTGAAACACCAGTCCCGCGCATCGCGCCACAAAGAGCCGTCCGCCACCCCTCACCTCTAATGGGGCTCTCTGGCGGCTCGGATCTATTTCCTCCTCTCGGTAACCATGACATCGCGCCCGCAACGGTTTTTACTCTCCCTGCCTGTCAGTCTCCTTATTAACAACCTCCGCGCGGCAACGGCCGTCTTTCGCACGCACAGTGGACTCTCCTCTCTCTCTCACTCCTCTCTCTCTCACTCGCCACTTTGATGTGGTTCGACTCCGCGTCGATGACAGATCGCCTTCCTCTGCAGGCACCGCACACAAGATTGATGGATCCGTCCGCTTCGCGCTTTTCAACGCGCCGACACTGACAGCCAGAGTCAGACGGCCGCAAAATTGACTGGAAATGTTTTAAAAAAATAAGTCACAATTGTGATTAATCAGCCGTTGCGGTGCGTCTCCCTCCCCCCCCCCCCCACCCCCTTGCAGTGCGCCCACGCGCTGGACAACTACATCATACCGGAGCAGTGGCGGGGGTGTGGAGGGGAGGGCCGCGCGCAGGTGAGATGATCACCGCTCTAACTCGGTTACGGACCGCAAGGCCA
>NW_028177528.1:0-9035 GCF_964030765.1 Micromesistius poutassou | reverse complement strand
ACACGCACACACACACACGCACGCACGCACGCACGCACACGCACACACGCACACACGCACGCACCACATTCAACAGCAAGTGCACATCAGACCGCTAGCTTGCGCATTTCTCACGGGAGGCTCCACGCTAATTTATTTCTGATTAACAAGGAACTTTGATCAAAACAAAATTCAAAACAAACACCAAGAAGCAAAAACCTACTTTTACTAAACTCCACTCCCCCCAAACTCACCACCCACCACCACCGCCGCAGAGAACACCAAACTCACCATCACTACCACCACCACCACCGCGGAGAACATCAAACTCACCACCACCACCACCACCACCGCGGAGAACATCAAACTCACCACCACCACCACCACCACCACCACCGCGGAGATCAACCAAACCCACCGAGGTTCAGTGTGAAAGTCCGCCCAGCCACCGCGGCTTCTGTGTCGGTCTCTTTTCTTGCTTTTCTTATCACAGCACAATTCAGGGGTTCAGCTATAGGCGGGGAAGGAGCAGGCTCGGTGCGTTGGGTGGAGCAACAAAAAGGGACTTTCTGAACCAGAAGTCAGGCTTCCAACGTGAACCACACTCTTCACACACACACACACACACACACACACACACAGACACATGCACGCACGCACGCACACACACACACACACACACACACACACACAAACACTTCCCATGAATGCTGTTAGAGTGCACGCCACAGGACCACAGGGTCGGGCCACTGCATGTTTTGTTGCCAGGGGCGCATTAAGAAGCAGGCGGTTCTAGCATTACAGTAATTAGTGGATTAATGGCAGCATTCATCATAACCGGAGGGTCAGGAGAGGGAAGGCAAGTGCTTTTGTCAAGTATTGCAGCAGGCTTGACGTGTGTGTGTGTGTGTGTGTGTGTGTGTGTGTGTGTGTGTGTGGTGTGTGTGTGTGTGTGTGTGTGTGTGTGTGTGTGTGTGTGTGTGTGTGTGTGTGTGTGTGTGTGCATTGAATACTGTTGAATGTTGTTGAATTCATAGACACTGCAAGGTCACAAATGATGTTTATTATTCAAACCTTTTGGGTTTAAACCTTTTCTGTTCCGAGTCGATGGTGTACCACAGTGCTCCAGACGAGTTAGGAGTCATTAGAATTGGTTAATTAAGAAGAAGGTTAAAACATGGATGGAATGTGTCGGGATCTATATTTTCATTAACATTTTCATTAACACGACAAAACTTGTATGGATGAGATGAGAGGGCGGCCTTCAAGTTGTACTGAGAGCTTGCGACGGTGCACAGATCCAAATATCAGTCTACATTATTTCAACCATGCTTAACATTTATACGCCTGAATCTGAGCCTATTGCTGCATGGCTCAGGATGGGAGCCCCTTTATTTGAGATTTTACGTTCGGTTCTCATTGGGTATTTACGTCTCTCCCTCATTCTTCTAGCTTCGGGAGCGTTAAGTCAGGAGACCCCAATAGACCTCTGAAGAATAAGTCCCGCCTCCGAGGCTCCGGTTCCCTCGGTCAAATGTCCATGGAGATAACATGGGGTTTTTGGATTGTCGGTGCCGTTAAAGTAGTAAACGATTATTAATGCTACTTTAACGGCACCGACAATCCAAAAAGCCAGTCGAAACTAGATGGAAAAAGTGTGCAGTTCAAAACGTGACGCAGCTTTTACTTCTTCGCCACCTACAGAGTTTGTTATGTACGATCATTCAAAAACCCCGTGTTATTTCCCATAGACGTTTGAGCCTCAGGGGCGGGACTTATTCTTCAGAGGTCTATTAGTGCCTTCATGTGCTATGCAAATTATGGTAATTAGCAAAAAGCCAACGTGAAAATTGCACATAAATACCCCCTCACGTCGTAATTTCCACTGGAGAGCTCGTAGAATATTTTGATACACGAGCTGCCGAGATGAGACGACCTTTGACCTTTTCATCAGTAACAGGTCAGGATCTGTGGGTCCGCCGTGTTTCATTTCACCACGACAACAACAGAAGCACTTGAACACAACGCGCTCGTAATTTCCAGTTCACAAATGGAAAGGATCATCAGATTTTCCATAGCGAGTGAAGGCACCATATGCAACGTACGTCGGGGAACAAGCACCATCACTCCGTCATTCTGTAACGTGCCGCTCAGGTCGACGTGAACGGCAGCGAGCTAGAGGGTGAATCGGTGAGTGCACCGTTTTTCCCAGTATGTCTTGCCTCTGGTTTCTAGTGTGGGCGTCTGACAAGCACATTTTATTCATCTAGATGTTAGAAATAACCCAGACACTGGTGAAGCTAGATAGCCTCGCGAGGCCGCCTCCTGATCTTGTTAGTTCACATTCGCAGAGTCTCTCTGCAGATCAGTCTGTCTTCGATCTTGTTAAAAATAGAAGAGTCAGCGGTATAAAAAAAGCAGTATAAAAAAAAAAACGATAGAACCAGCCAGCGCTAGGGGGGCTGGTTCAGTTCATAGAGAACACGGAGCGATACAGTCTGCAGACCTCCAGAGCAATAACGCCGTCCAAGGAAACTGCAGCCAAATCAGAGAGTTCAAAGTTCAAACAGAAATGAACGAAAGGAGAATGTTCTTTTGCTTCATTTATTCAGCAAGAGCGAAGAGAGCATTAACGTAGCTTGTCTGACGGGCTCGAGTTTTTAACACACACTTACATTTGGATGTTCTCACGAGGCTCTGTTAGCCTCTAGCTTTAAGATAGCCATACAGGCTAACGTGTGGTTTTTGAACTACAGTGTAACGCCTTAGAACACGGCTACACTTGAACAGAAACAGTGGACATCTTCCTTCTTCTGCAGGCCTTTCGCTCCGCAGCGGCCTCATAGATACGGCGGTAGCTTCAGTCGGAGCCGATGCAGACATTGTTAGTCGGATGTCGTTAACCTATTTTTGTCTTGTGCTGGCCGCCGCCTCCTCTAGCGTATTAGAATCTATAAATGCCTCAAGCTTTTGTTGCCCACGCATACCTCCTCTCTCTCTCTCCCGCTCTCTCTCTCTCTCTCTCTCTATGTTGTTTAGTTTTTTTCTATTTGAGGGCAGTTGGTACCCCTTGTGAGATGGCAGGGCAGGGCATCGAGCTTGGACTGTTGTTCTGCACGACCCTATTCTAAGCACACACGTGCGCACACACACACACACACACACACACACACACACACACACACACAGTCTCAATTTCCTGCACAGAGACGAAAAAATAACATTGGTAATTATACCCTGTGGTTGCTCTCACTGCCGGAATAGCCAACACACACACAAGCGCACGCACGCTCTCACGCACGCACACACATATATATTGTATAGTATATGTGTGTATGAACTCTGAAGTCTGTGTAATGGCCATGTATAATTCAAGGACAGAGCACTGCGACCAATTAGCTTTACACATAATAAGAACTACCTTAAACCAGCACTCATCAATGCACACAAAAAAACACATGTTGTGTGTATATTTTTAATTGGCCAAGGTACACACACGCGCACACTGTGTGTGTACTATGTGTGCGTGTTCATTTCTGTTATTATTATTGTAACAACACATTTTCCTCACTCAAGCCAGAATGCCAATTTGGTCTGTTAAGTCTAATATGTTATATAACACCTATAAGCAGACATTTTGATGGAGGGCACTGGAGGTTTATCTAGACCTTGATATAAGTTTCCACTGTGTGGATTCCCCTGATTGTGTTCTGTTTTCATGGCGGTCGACACACCTATAGCTATGAAGTGCGGGCGTCTGTGTTCTGAGGGCGTACTCACACTAGGCCGTCTGTACCGTTGCCCGAGTACGTCTGCCCCCTAAAGTCTAGATCGTTTGGCTGGTGTGAGCACGCCGTCCGTACTCAAGTACAGTTCAACTCCGTGGCCTCAGTTCACTTCGGAGAGGTGTGCTCAGGCCACGGTACAGACGCTAATGAGCCGACATGCGCACACCCTCGGATACGCAACCGATATGGACAAGAGGCAACCGTACTCAGGCCCGGTTGAGATCGCCTAGTGTGAGCACAGGCCAGCGGCACTGTACGTTACAGGGCAACTTTGCCTAGTGTGAGTGCGCCCTAATTTTACCTTTGGTAGCGAAGCAACTGTACAAGTCTTTCAGGGTTATAGAGTTACAATGGGAGCAGGTGCATTCATGGGGTGGCATGCTCCTCCTAGCTGAGTGTCGAGGTGTCCCCTGAGCGAGACGCCCTCACCCTAATTGCTCCCGACGAGCCGGCTGTCGCCCTGCGTGGTCGACTCCGCCGTCGGTGTGTGACTGTGTGCATGAATGGGTGAATGTCAGTCAACACTGTAAAGCGCTTTGGATAAAAGCGCTATATAAATGAGGACCATTTACCATTTACCATTCAGAGTGTTCCAGGTAGAAGAAAAATGTACAGGCAAGTGTTTGGATTATTAGGTTGTATAAGAATATCAATACAGGATCCAACTTTTCGAAAAAATAATTATTGGATTTTTCATTTTCTCCACATAGTTCTACACATTACATATAGATGCCCATCGTGATTTTGATTTAGAATATAGTGTGAGAGTGTATGTGAGAGTACACTGGGTAAGTGCATGTGGTTTTGTCTGTGTGCGCATGTGTTAGTGCATGTGTGTGTAAGTGTGTGTGTGTGTGTGTGTAAGGCTGAGTGTGAGCGTCCTCCGCAGTCCCTTTCAGTTCAAAGGTCAACTGAATGGATTACTCCATCACAAGTTCCACACGCATGTCCTCGAGAAATGGGAACCGCTCCCCTGGGGGGGGGGGGGCCAAAGACGGAGGATGGCCTTGTAACAACATTGTTTCGCCTTGCTCTGGTTATTTTCTGCCGCAGGACAGCGTCAGTGTCATGTGGACAAAGAGCGAGGCTCCGTGATGTTGACATAAGGGTTAGTTAGTCAGGAGTGAATTAAGAGGTCGGTGTGCAAAGTGGCGCACCAGTATGCAACAGGTCTGTATAGAAACATAAACAGTACGGATAGTATCAACCTGGCAGAGGAACAGCTCTGTGACCGAACTGGAACATGTACTGTATACGTGACAGACTATTCGCCGGATGATCAATTATGCATTCCTGTTTGGTATAGGAAGGGCATCATAATTAATTGATGTTAACGTTCACTTACAGTACGACTGTATCTTAACGTCAAAGAAGGTGAGAGTTTAGTTAAGCGAGCTCATGAACGGCACGGCGTTCTTTTTCTACAGCACTGTAGCGCGTAGATCGGCGCTGCTAACCACAGGCCTGCTGTCTGCAGTGCAGAGCGGACAGTTGCTGTGAACGGACAGCAACTGTCCTAACACCACCCGCGTGGTCCCGTCAGCCGTCCCTAACCCCCCCGACCCCACCCCGCCTATGGTGGGATGATGGTTGGTTAGTTTGATTCATGGGCCTCGAGGGACGGGGGGGGAACGGCGTCAGTTGTGAGGCTGTTCTGGAGGTCAGAGGTCAGGAAGGTCAAGGAGCACCAAATAGGAGGAAAGGATGTTGTTGGGGGGGGGGGGTGATTAAAGATGAGAAAAGTGTCACTGTTGTTGACGTTAGTATAGTCTAGTGTGTGTGTGTGTGTGTGTGTGTGTGTGTGTGTGTGTGTGTGTGTGTGTGTGTCGTGACCACACCACACTTATCTGTCACTTACAATTGCCCTTGCTGACATGCAAAGGATTGAATAGCGAATGAATGCAAACTGTGTGTGTCATTTTATATTTTAGCTTTGTTTATGATTTGCCCATGTCTCTATTCATCACACACGATGAATGGGACATATGTAAAGTTCTGTAAGTGTGTCTTTCCTTATTGTAAATATCCAATCTGATTTAATTTTGGATCTCATCTTTTACACACACACACACACACAAAGACACACACAGACACACAAACCGCCCCGTTGCATGTTGCTTTGCATATCTCTCTCTCTCTCTCTCTCTCTCTCTCTCTCTCTCTCTCTCTCTCTCTCTCTCTCCCTCCCATCATCTAGGTCTCTCCCTCCCTCCTGACATCCTGTCTGGTACTGACTACTGTTCCCCTTGGCCATGTAGTCAGCTCTCGTTCCTCTGGCTCCAGGTCTGGTGACTGTGTGGCATTTTCCCCCAATGTCTTTTCTCAAATGAAGTGTGTGTGTGTGTGTGTGTGTGTGTGTGTGTGTGTGTCTGTATGTGTGTGTGTGTGGTGGGGGGGGGGGGGTGTTCAGATGGGGGGGTGTTCAGAAACGTTGCAGATGTTGGTGCAGAGTCCTGACAGCATGCCCAGTACGCGTCCATACATCAGCCAAACAACAACAACAACATCCAAAGGGGCTTGCATTGTACAGGCTTCCTAGTAATAGGGTCGGAGCTGTCAAGTTAATCTACTTTCAAGGTCAGCCTTTGTCTCCGCCTCCCTGCCTGTTGGACTTTATTACGTTTATTTATTTTCTTCTCGAGGAAATGTTCTGTTTAGCCGCGTTCATTCACCCAATTCACCCAGATCTTCTAGTCCCAGTAACGACATATCAAGGGTCTTAAAGGCTCCTTCATCCCCTTGTTGTCTGCGTTTTCACCGCGCTCTAAAGACCCTCGAAGGTTGGGCAAATTAAGGTACTTTAGCGTCAGGCACAAAACGACTAAAGGCCATGACAAAGCCAGAAATACTGTGAGAAAAATTTGACCATCAAAATAGCGTCAACTGTTTACATCAGTTACGATGCAAATATGCCAGTGGCGAACCGTGAGCACTACAGCTGGGCCTTCAGTAGTCCGACCGGCTCCGGTTCTTACATTTTTCATGTTTTAAAACAAATAAACACAAAGTCTCTGCATCTGAAAGAGGCGATGCGTGAACGGGAAGCAGACCGTGGTGCTTTTTAATCACACACTTCGACCCCGTTTGTTGCAACTTATGAAAATATAATCATGTGGGGAAAAAGACTTACAAACATGGACCAAAACGGCTCCATAATACAACGTCGCTCTCGTCCGCCATTTAACTGTCTCTCAACGGCTCTCACCACTCTGCCCCTGTTCGGACTTCACGAAGGCCTACGATCTTTTGTTTTTGTCCCGCCCACTTAAAATCAAACCGTGATTGGTCAATTTTCCCATCACTCTCCAAACCAAAACACATGGCTTGGCCTTCCCCGAGATTCGTGAAGTCCTAACCAATCAATGAGCTAGCTAACCGGGCTACGATAGAGACGGACGATTCTGATTGGATAACACGTTTCAGGACAGTAACCCTTTCATTGCTGATGTGAACTTGACAGTAAACTTAACTTTAGAACATAGATGAGAGAAAATGTATTAAATGTATTGTATTAAATTAAATTAAATCGTTTAAAAAAAATATATATATACACATATTATTTAATACTCATATTTTTTGGTTTACAATTTTTAAGGCCTTCTTTGAAGGCCTAGAAGGCCCTGAAGGTTCCCCACTGAAATATGCAGCATTTTCCAATGAGAAACATAGCAGTGAAATAGACGGATGGAATCAACCCTGAACCTCATGTAGCCAGTGAATACGAGCATACTTTAATCAAAATATCCTATGTATTTATTATGGAGTTTGTTTTTTTGTGTAAAATAGCAAAACAAATGACAGTAAGCGGTTGAGGGGGATTATGATAAGTGGGTGCGCATTCTTAAATCATGCATGTTTTTGTGACGTTCGTTTTTGAGGTTGTCTCACTGTTCAATAACTAAAAGTAGACCATCGTTCTTTTGGTGGCAGTTGGTATCCAAAACAGTATCTACACCGATATTTTATCAAAAGCAAACTATATTCACGTACCGTAGTGCAAGGAAACATTGGCTTGTAGCACCGACTGATATCGAGATGAATGATAACAGACAGCGATAATTCTATGAATGTCGTTTACAACTATGGATGCAGTAAGGGGACTGTGTGATTTACTGGAGAAAAAAACAACAGTTTTATCGGTTTGTGGAGCTGCAAGCCCCACCACAAAGTCCCTGTACTTTTGGTAAGTCCTACCCCAACCAGGGGTAGTAATGTCCCCGGGACTTAATTTCGACCAAGGAGTGCGCTTCACCCTGTTCCAGCGGTGGAAACGCACTCCTCGGAGTTCCTCCTCCTCCGAAGGAAGGTATATGGTGGAAAAAATGATAAGTGAAACATTCTCTTTGTTGTACGAAAATAGAGAAAGTATGCAGGAAGACATGCACCAACGTAGGCAGACCGTTAGAACGTTTTTTATTTTTCACTTCTGTCTTTGTTAACCACCTCTGTCAGATGAAGCATGGGAGGGGGTTTCAAAGTGTTTAAAAATATCTCATCACCGTCAGACAATGATTCCTAGAATAGAAGATAAGCTCTGGCTTTTGCACCACTGCAATATGAAAAGTGCAATATTAATCAAAATCCCTAATAACAAACTTTCAGGCGGGTCCACAGGCATGCTAACCGTACGCATCCATACGAAGCCTTGATCTAATTTCATTAAACTCACAAGAATATCCCTCGCTCATAATGAACAAGTCGAATTCTCAAACTATTTCAGGGACACGGCAAATATGTTGGCAATGGATACAGGGCGCCTGTATATCTGTACGCCTAGCCGCCAACACCTCAGATGTCACCTCAAAAAAACCAGACCGGCATCTGAAAAAAAAAAATAAACGAATGGAATGTCCATAATCTTCCCTGCCTGCTTAGCATAGCAGCGGTGGCCCCCAGGCTGGCCAGGGTCAATTTAGCTTTGAAATGTCCCCGTAAAGCAATCGTTCTAAAATATTGAAATGCTGCCCGGCTAGACCAGGGAAAAGAGGGGTTATGCTGGGGCTAGGGTTCCGTGCTTAAAGAAGTGGCCAAGATGCGGCATTAACATTCACATGGGCAGCTTCAGAGAAACTTCTTCAGAGGGAGAGTCTTCTTTAGAGAGAACTTTAGAAAAAATGGCTATCTCATCATTTACATTTTGACCAACTGTCAACTCTGATTGAAGTCCACACACACCGAAGAAATCGACGTAGAAAATTGTCGGGGAATATTTTAGATCGGTCTCGTTCCCCGGGTTTCTTTGGATCTCGCGCACTTACAGGCACGCAC
>NW_028177529.1:0-6255 GCF_964030765.1 Micromesistius poutassou | reverse complement strand
AGCAGAGGGCTGACCTCTGGTTCACCTCGCTCCTCATCTCTGGTTCAAAGGTCTTGCATCTCATCGGGAGGAGGAACGGAGCCGTTGTATGCTGAAGACCCTTTGGGTCCAAGAAACTAATTCATCCGTTTTTCCATCTTTCGCTTTCAGGCTCGAAACCATCCTACTCTGGATTAGGTGTGACACCTAAACCATCCTACTCTGGATTAGGTGTGACACCTAAACCATCCTACTCTGGATTAGGTGTGACACCTAAACCATCCTACTCTGGATTAGGTGTGACACCTAAACCATCCTACTCTGGATTAGGTGTGACACCTAAACCATCCTACTCTGGATTAGGTGTGACACCTAAACTGTTCCATAGGGGGACTTGACGTTTCGGTTTTCCTGGACGTTCCTCGTTTCCGGCGGTCTGTCGCCGGCCAGAAACACCCCATTTAAATCCGATTTTAAAAACATATGAATGGATTTTGAAATGGCAAAGGTTCTGGCTGTTTTAGACTAATTTGTAGACAGTTGGTAATCAGTGCAGAGATTGGTCATTAGGCTGGCAGGTCTTCATTCCATCAGCAGGCCAGACAGATGACAACGACGGACACGACGATGGAGAACACCTCCAGGAGCAGCTGGGTGTGGCCAGAGCTCACAACACACCCTACTGAACCCGTTCCGCACATCTCCGGTGAAGAAGGCTGAGAATTTTGCACAAACATGAATAAATAAAAGTGTTTGCTCAGCCAAAGCGAAGGTAAAATACGCCACTAAATTATTCGGATCAAGACCAGTAAGTCAGTTCAGCGACGGTTCTGGAGGCATTGAACAGGAAGAACCCGTTTAGACCGGAACAAAGAGCTGGGTCGGAGCAGAGGTCTGGTCCCGGGTCAGGGTTAGGGTTAGGAGCAGAGGTCTGGGCCCAGGTCAGGGTTAGGAGCAGAGGTCCAGGCCCAGCTCAGGGTTAGGAGCAGAGGTCCAGGCCCAGCTCAGGGTTAGGAGCAGAGGTCCAGGCCCAGCTCAGGGTTAGGAGCAGAGGTCCAGGCCCAGCTCAGGGTTAGGAGCAGAGGTCCAGGCCCAGCTCAGGGTTAGGAGCAGAGGTCCAGGCCCAGCTCAGGGTTAGGAGCAGAGGTCTGGGCCCAGGTCAGGGTTAGGAGCAGAGGTCCAGGCCCAGGTCAGGGTTAGGGTTAGGAGCAGAGGTCCGGGCCCCAGGTCAGGGTTAGGAGCAGAGGTCCAGGCCCAGGTCAGGGTTAGGGTTAGGAGCAGAGGTCCGGGCCCCAGGTCAGGGTTAGGAGCAGAGGTCTGGGCCGATAATGTGCGATCATTTCAGAGATCTTGAAGTCCTAATGAATCCGCTCTCTGGAATCCAGCGGGTTATTTATAGATCTTATTTTTAGAGAGAGCGGCCCGGCTGGACCTGCTCTAGAGTGAGAGCGGAGCGGAGAGACGTTCCCACAGAGGGGCAGAATAAAGGCCACCGAGACAAAAGGTTAGGACACTTATTCCCATGATGCATTGCATCTTAATCACACACAAAACCCTCACCTGAACGTAACCGTCTCCAACCTACGAAGCCAACCCAGTAGAATAACCAAAACCAGCTGCACTGCAGGAAACAGGCCAGAGAGGAGGTCTACTCCGATTTATGTTCTCAATTAACTTCCTAGTTACGGAGGCTCACGGAAACCAGACGCTCTGCACCAATCACAAATAAAACGTAAACATCAAACCGAAGCAAACGTATGCAGGGCATGCTCTCTCTCCAACCAATCACAACGGGACATCGATTCTCAACCAATCAGAACACAACTACAATTCTAAAATAATCCCTAAAAAAAAAAAAAATGAAAACAATGAATAAATCAGAAACAGACGACCAAACCATTGACGAAACAACATTGCAAAAAAAAAAAAAGATATCCAAACTGCAACAAGCAACGAGCAAACCTGCACGATCCACGCGGTTCCTCCAGAGCCGTCCGCGCTGACATGCTGAATAACGCTATGATCTCATGCCGTTACCTCAGCAGAACGCGAGACATGGCCTGAACTCCACTCGTCGCTCGGTGACTCTCAGACGCTCTCGTGCTTCTCTGTCTCCCAGCGGCTGTGAGGGGTGGCAGTGGAGTATGACTGCGCACCAGAGGTGTGAGCGTGCGTGCGCGCGTGTGTGTGTGTGTGCGCGCGTGTGTGTGTTTGTGCGTGTGTGGTTGCATGCCAGTGTATTGTCGGACACTAGGGGGTTAAATGCGGCTAACATGAATCATGACTTCCCATGCAGGCCTGCATTGACTCATGTTGCCGACTTATATGGTCACGTCGCCCCGCGTGTTATCTATAGACCTGTCACACTCCCCCCTCGCACGTCTAGCCAGCTAGCTAGATTGGCATACTCCCCCCTACTACGGCTGGCTAACAAAACTAGCCTGTCACACTCACCCCTAGCAGGTTTAGCTAGCCCCCCAAGCCTGTCACACTCCTAGCTAGCATGTCCAGCTACCTGGCTAACCTGTCACACTCTCCCTCTCACATCTAGCTAGCCCCCCCCCCCCCCCCCCAGCATACTCTCTAGCATCAAGCTAACTAGCTTGCCTGTTACACTCCTCCCTAGCACTTCCGACTTCACAATCCTCGTTAGCATTTCTTGGTGGCTAACTGGCTAGCCTGTCACACTCTCTCTAGCATGTTACTGGCTTTGTATGTGCACGTGCGTGTGCACGTGCGTGTGTTTTTGCACGCTTGTGTGTGTATGTGTGGTGTGTGTGTGTGTGTGTGTGTGCGTGTGTGTTGCATGATATTCAGGCTGCAGGATTCACAGGAAACCATGGCAACGCGACAACGCATCATCATCATCATCGTCGTCATCGGGTCAACTCATAAAGGTCAAATGTGAGTCTACCTCTGGTGACGCTAAAGCTGACCCCTGCATGGAAAAACATGATGAATGTCAGTTCACCACAAGCCATCACACCTCACCCGTGCACTTTCACAACCTCCACACTATCGTTGTCATCCTCCTCCTCATCATCATCATCATCATCATCACTCTGGTAAACAGGGACGTCAGAGGACAACACCCCCCCACACACCTGAGCTCCGACACAATTTCAGAGCACTGCAACATTTACAACTACCAGACCATAATATTGTATGAAAGGCCAGGATAACTATAAGAGCACACAGTGATATGAGTTTGTGTGTGTGTGTGTGTGTGTGTGTGTGTGTGTGTGTGTGTGTGTGTGTGTGTGTGTGTGTGTGTGTGTGTGTGTGTGTGTGTGTGCGCGTGCCGTGTGTGTTCTGTATTTGTTAAAAGTTTTAAAACTGAAGGAATAACAGCCTATCCTCATCCATTCATAAAGAAACAGAACCCCACACTCATCACTCAGTGTCCAGCTCTTCTTTTGTTCCCTAAATACAAACCAACACTCATTCATAAACGTGTTCCTCTGAGCAGCGGACTGCAGACTTCTGCGTTCTACAGTCTTATTCACAAAACACTCCCGCTCAGGGTTGTAGTTCTGTTTTAACACACAAGTATGTTTCTGCTAGCAGTGGTCACATGTCCCCACTTGACCAATGGGAGGGCCACAGCTGGTAAGACGACCCAGACAGCACAGCACGGGCTAATTCGGGAACTGACGTGAGGTTGAAATACACACACACACACACACACACACACACACACACACACACACACACACACACACACACACACACACACACACACACACACACACACACACACACACACACACACACACACACACACGCGTATTTCTACAGTGGTCAGTCTACAAAATGTTCATTTGAAACCTTTACAGACACTTACAGACTAACTGTTGACTATTGCTTGGCGATTTGTGTACATATCCCGACCAATCCCAGCGATGTGATTGGTCCGAACAAATATGAAGCTAAAGAAAGTGAGGAGCAGAGATTCACCGAGATGTGCGGTCGCCTGACATGAGATTTAGAACTGAATCTCGGATGTGAGAGTAAAGCAGATGTGCCCGAGGATGGTTTAGTGCCAAGATGAGTCAACCTGAGAAGAGAAAGCCAACCGACCTGGCTGCAGGGGGGTTTTTGCCGAGAGAAAGTTTAAACAGAACCACTTTGTGAAAACTTTGCGGTGAAATGTCACCGACTACCTCATGACGTTTAGAAGTCATTTTACCGCTGAATTTGCGTCATCGAGGTGCAGGTAGGGGGTGAGCATGTTGCTCAATGGACGCCCCGGACATTGGGCATCGAACCAGGAACTGTGGACGGCTGGGAGCCAACATGCTATCACTCCGCTGGCCTGCGTTGTTTAGATTCCACCTTAACTGTGAGGTAAAGAAGCTTCATTATTGAGGAGGTCTTCCTGTGTTGCCTGTGGCAGCCTGTCAGAGGCAGTGGCTGTTTGACATGTGGTCGATAGCTGTTCAGATGACGATTAACAACACTGCGCATTAATCCAATCTATTCAAAGTCAAATCCAATATAGATTGACTATAAATTCAATTTATAATCTACTCACATTACAGCACATTTAAAGGGACTAGCCTATAGCCTCGACTTTAAATGCATAGAAGTGATGAAACAATGTCTCCACTCCACCGAATCAATAGTCATCCACATGGCTATCGATCGCTCCTCAATAAGACGCTGAATCTCAAGGAGGTTCAAGGTGTTAGCATCAACTGCATCCACACTCTGTAGCCTGCTAGCGTTGTCGCTACGCTCAACAGCTCTCAACCAATGTGTATGTGTATGTACAGCGCACTGAGGCTTCTGATGTCGTAGTCAAACAAGATGCTTCTCGCTGGAGGAAAGGCTTCTGGAAGGCTTCTGTCCTTCTTTTCCTTCAGCTGATCCGCTATTACAATTAGATGAGAGTAATGGGTTTTCATGCCTCGGAAGGTTTTGTTTTACTTATGTTATTATTCTGGATTTATCTACATTTATTGATGTTTTTTAATTGCTGAAAACAGGGACATCTTTTGCGTTCGAGAGGACATTTATTTGAAGCGTTCAGTTGCCACTGCTTTCAGGTTAATGTCGTAGGAGATTGAGATTGAACAGCGAGATCAGATGTCTTCTTCTCTGCACTACACAACATACAGCTACACGCCAGACAGCACCACACCAGACCGCAACACACCAGACAGCAACACAACAGCCAGCACCTCTCCTCCGTCACCTCTACACCGCCACCACTTCTCCACCTCCGCCTCCAAACACACCAGATCAAAGGCAATGCACAGCGATAGCGAGCGAGCGAGATAGAGAGAGAGAGAGAGAGAGAGAGCGTGAGCGTGAGCTAGAGAGAGCGAGAGCCACTTCCCATTGGTGGGGAACCAACCCCCTCACATGCAAATCAGCGTTGTGTTCGTGGCCCCCTGGGGTGCCGGGTCTGGGGGAGGACCTGGAGCGATGCGAGAGACCGGGTGTGGCGGTCTGGCAGTCCCCCGCCACCACACCACCACCACGCCACAGGGGCCCCGCTCTGACGTCATCTGGGACAGCAGTCCCACCAGTGAGGTTCTCACAGGGCCTGTGAGGCTGATCAGCCACACCACCTAGGGGTGGGTCTCTCAACTGAAGGTCAAGTGGAGAGCAAACGCTTCACTGATGGATGGGGCAGCTCCCACCTCCACCGCCACCCAGCCACCACCACCACCACCACCACCACCACCCACCGCCACCCCTCCTGCACCCACCAGCACCACCTCCTCCAGCCACCGCCTCCCCTCCAACCACCACCTCCACCCACCAGCCACCGCCTCCCCTCCACCCACCAGCCACCACCTCCACCAGCCACCGCCTCCCCTCTACCCACCAGCTACCACCTCCTCCAGCCTCTCCCCAACCACAAACTTCTACACCCACCGTCACCACCAGCTTCTCAACCCTCCACTCCATACTCCTCCACCCTTCCCCCCCCCCCCGTGACCACCGTCTCCTCCACCCCCGGGAGTGCTTAACCTCTGGGGGCTGACGTAGGCTGACAGAGGGCTGATGGAGGGCTGATGGAGGCTGACGGAGGGCTGATGGAGGCTGACAGAGGGCTGATGGAGGGCTGATGGAGGCTGACAGAGGGCTGATGGAGGGCTGATGGAGGGCTGACGGAGGCTGACGGAGGCTGCTGCTGGGTCTATTCCTGGAGGCGAGGATCTCCTCCGGCCTAAATAACAGACCTGCCCGAGGGCAGCGGAGGACGTCCAGCGCTCCCGCCCGCCGTGGTGGGGCTGCGTTCCGAGGAAGCCATGATTGGCACCC
>NW_028177530.1:0-10658 GCF_964030765.1 Micromesistius poutassou | reverse complement strand
TATGGTTAGAAACTCCAGAATAGTTTATTGGTCGGCTTATGCTTAGGCACTGTAAAATGCTGCTTGCAGCTTTAATTTTATTTAGTTTTACAAATCAAGAGTAGGCCTGATTTGACAAATTGGCTTTGCATCCTTTCCTTCTGCCCTTTTAGTAGAAGACATGCTGCCTACCAGCTTTCAAAGTACAATGCTGCCACTGGTGGATTTGTATCAATTTTATTCACATAATTATCCCTCCCTGCTATTTTGTACTTCACCAAAACACCCTAAAACAACTTGATTCTCACATACTTATGCCATCATACGCCACTAACAGTGCAAGCCGGTCAATGGCAAGCAAGCATGCAGTCCTTCCTCCCTCACTTTAAAAACCACCAGCCGCCACTGATATATATCTAACTGATTGAATGCTTGGTTTCCCCTCAGCTGGTTGACAATGGTGGATCTCCTACCTTCTTGGCAGTCGTTGTGGCAGAACACTACAGGGGAGTTGGTGGATTCAAGTAGTGACCTGTGCACAAACACACAACAAACAAATAGGTGGAACAGGTCAAAGGGACAGGTCAAAAGGCGACTCTGTGACGCTTTTGTGCTCAGTGTAACTTCCGGGTAGATCAGTGTTTTCCGAAAGTGAAACACCAAGGTTTTTGTAAATGCAATACAAATTGAAAGCTTTACTGCCGTAGATGAACAACTTTTGACACTCATTCCAATGTAGTAGTGAATACTTCATTACCTTAACCTTTACCTAACCTTTAACATACCAAAACAAGCTACCATACGCCTGAACAGAAACAACAGTCAGCATCTAATTATTCAGGACAGTAGGAGACCAAGGAGAGGGAGCATGAATGAAATGGTTTTTTTCCATTCCCCTTATCTTGTTAAATGACTTGTTTCTGGTCAATTGTTAAACTTGCATGGCTTACTCATTCTTAAAACCTCTACTGCATCTTTTAACAACTTCAGTGAATAAGATGATGTAAGTTGTGGTATGGTAATGTGTTAATGAGGTCTTAACAGAGTCAATCATTAACACTAACTTCCTTAGACACCATATACTATTTGTCATTTTATAGCAATGCCATATACATTGTCCTTCAGGGCTTTTGTAAACAACAGGTCAGGATTAAAACATTATGGTGCTTTTCAAGAAAACCACATCCACCATAAAAACTCTTTGGTGATTTACTGGTGATTACCAAGTTTCATATCATTGGCATGTATGGATTTATGAAAGCACATGGAAAGATTAAGTAGAGAAAGGGAGTATGTGTGTGTGTGTGTGTGTGTGTGTGTGTGTGTGTGTGTGTGTGTGTGTGTGTAATCATACTTGAGCACATCCATCTCCTGAGGCAGGTTGTAGCTGGCCAGGCGGTTAAAGAGGCACAAGTGTGATTCCCTGGTGATGGCCATCCTCATAATCTGGTTCAGGTACCTGGTGGTTCATCATGTTTCAATCAGTGACACACTTACACAAACTTCTTTTTTTGCTCAAAGTACAGCAAGATAATAAAAGCTAAAAACAAAGTCCTAAAGAACAACTGACGAATAACTGTAACAGCTTACTTTTCCATTGTCCCAAAAAGCCACTTTGGCTCCTTGTTGAAGGGCATTCGCATGGCATGAAACGCGGCCATCTTCTGGGCCACCTCAGCTGAGATGTTGGGATCTCCCAGCTCGCAAGTCTCAAGTTTACGACTCTGTTGCTCATGGAGAGATTTTTATTAAGGATAAATTGTGAACAAATAACCAAACCACCCTTGGACAGCTTATGCTTTTTGCTTTGCTAAAAACTCAGACGGCCTAATTTGAAAATCTAAATATTTCTTGTAGGTGGACAGGTTATAAATCAGTGGTTATAAATCAGTGCGTTGATCCCGGGGCCATGAGCCGGAAGTAGAAGGAGACGATAGTCTTGTTGTTGTTGTTGTTGTTGTCGCCGCCGTCGGATAAGGGATAACGAGAAACGGCGATTTATTTTAAAAGGTGACACAGAAGATGGAGGAAGCCGGTGAATGTAGTTACCCCCTATAAGAATTGTGTCCCGGCCGCGGGAGCGCCCATGGCATGCATTCATTAAAGGTGGAAGCACACGGACACTACGCTTCCATTTCACCCAAGGCTGAATTAAAAGTACATGTTTTATAAATGTGGGTCATCAACGAGGTTGTAAAGTAGTAACTTCGGGCACATCTGTCAAAATAAATGTTTTTTTCTCCCGACGTGTTTACGATCTTTATTCATTCCTTGCGATGCGGCGGGGAATGCCGTATATGGACGGGCGGCGGAGGGGCTGCTCCGGTGGGAGAAAGATGTTTTCAGTAGAGAGCTGTCAACTAACTTTGGGTCGGCGATTTATTTAAAAAGCTGGCGTAGAAGATGGAGGAAGCCGGTGTCGTGCCAATGTAGTTACCCCCTATAAGGAGTGTATCATCATCAACGTGCATTCAGTACACACTACGCTTAGATTTAACCCAAGGCTGAATTAAAAGTCCATGTTTTTCTAAATGTTGCTCATCAACGAGGTTGTAAAATAACTACGATCTTTATTAATTCATTGCGCCGCGGCCGAACTGACGGGGGTATTCTCTGATATTATGAATCTTACAGACTGCGTCGGGTTCTCCGACTCTCTGGTACTTCCACAAGAAGTAAAGACTCCTAGTCGGGTTTATCTCGCCCATGGGCAAAAGGAATTGGGGGAAATTAACTTTGACTGGCTTTGACTCTCTGAAGTCCAGATTGAAACGCGACATGGAGGAGAAAACAATGTTTCAGCAGACAGCTGTCAGTTCACTTCGGGTCCATATAATTGACCGTTCGCCAGGAGCGTTCTAGCCACGCCCCCCTGTCTCGGGGGCGGGTTCTGCTGTCAAGTCCGACATCAGCTGGCTTGTAACGTGAAGATGGAAGTTGGGAAGTTGGGAATTTAGGCGATATACCAGACGACTTATCTCGAAGGAAGCATTTCTTTAAAGAAAAAACAAAAGGCTTATGCCTTCATATCTGGATCTTATGTACATAGCATCATAATATACAAAAATAGTACAGGTAAATAGCTATCTATTACCAAGACTAACGGTCATGTTGCTGCTAACTCTTTACTTAATTTGTTTACATTGTTAGATAATTTATTATATTGAAATATAACAAATCTAAATTGTCAGAATAAATGAAAGTGTGAATCCTGACTGAAGCATGAACTTTCAGATAATTTATTTTGGCTACATAACATTATAGGCACAATCAGCGTTAAGGGAGAAGTTTATCCCAGCCAACGGAAATCTGCCTCTCGTCATATTGTCAATTTCGAGGTCGACTTAAAAGAGAGGAGACTGGTGGACTCACACTGCAAGTGTCAACAAGGGTAACTGTATAGGACTACGTTTTACATGAGCTTAAACTCACTGTTGGTGTGTGCTGAACACCCTCTATCCTTGGTCGTACTTATCGCAGGCTGTGTCACGCATAATGACCGACTTTATCCACCGTAAACATTTTTCAATGTTCCTAGTTGGCTTCGGGAAAGGGAAAAAAAAGACGTTGGCAACTCGGTCACTATATCTGCTGTCAGTGTTGCAGGTTCCATGACAACACCGTTTTACCATATTGAGCTCTGAATTAAAAAATAATATCTAGAAGTTTCTAACGAAGTAAACACTGAGCAGCTGAGTTAACACTGCTGATAGCCCCGGCCGGTATGTCGGAGAGATGTCGGACAAAATGGAGGACATTAACTACTCGATAATAGGAGCGTTCTGATTGATCAGATTGCCTGTCAATCAAACTCTGGCGAACGGTCAATTTCTCTGACGCTCCATTGTTCCGACCTCTCGGTCGTATGCGGACTGCTCCGCCGGCAGAGCAGCCGGAGGAGTCGGCATACGACCGGTTTAATTAATTTCCACTAAACACTGATCACTGATCACATCGTTGATCTGTAGGGAAACAGGTAACACAAACAGAAACAAGCCTAGTCTTTTAAACCATGAGACATAATCATCAGCAGGATCCCTATCCGGCTGACGATTATGTCATATGGTCCTACATTCAACTTAAAGGATAACCTCAACCTTAACATTAGGCATTGTGTGTGTGGGTGGGAGGGGCGGGTGAGGGTTGGCAGAAGAAGATCTAGACATAAGCAAGTACAAGCAGACAGACAAACATTGTATGTAATGTAAACTGTAAACCTACCGGGACATACTGCTCCAGACGACCTGTGGGGAAAATTCCATAGAGTTTGGGACCCAACTCTCTCTCCGCCAAGATGGCAAACATGACACTCTCCAGCACCATGGCCTCTGCCCCCTGAAAACAAAAAAACAACACAAACACACACACACACAATTAGTTTAAGTCCATCAAAGGGCGAACTGTCTAGGGAACTGTCGTGAGCCCTAAAAGTGGCAAGAAGATATGAAAATAATCATAACTCATTAATAATGAATTCACAGAGAAGGATTCACAAATGTATTTTGTGATTTATATATAAATGACTCTCTTCTCACAAATACATTTCAATGCACACACAAATGGATATCAGTATGTATAAATGTAAAATAAATCCATTAACAAAAATAGGTTTCACAAACACATTTCTGATCCACACACAAATGTGTCTTGTTTTTTTGGACATTTATATGCAAACTGTTCAACTCAAATTTACAAGACGCTTTTCATTCGTGAACTTGTTTGCATTTGTGTGTGAACTGGTCTGTATTTATATGTGGATTTTTTTCAACAAGGAACTCTCGGTAGCCAATCAGATGCCTCCCTCGTTTTCAGCCAATCACATGACTGCAGTCCCACAGTTTTTGGATTGGATAAACGATTATTAATGCTACTTTAACGGCACAGACAATCCAAAAACCCAGTCGAAACTAGATGGAAAAAGTGTGTAGTTCAAAACGTGATGCAGCGTGTACTTCTTCGCCCCATACAGAGTTTGTAATGTACGATCATTCAAAAACCCCATGTTATTTCCCATAGACATTTGACCGAGGGAACCGGGAGGCTCAGAGGCGGGACTTATTCTTCAGAGGTCGGCTGCAGTCATGTGATTGGCTGAAAACGAGGGAGGCATCTGATTGGCTACAGAGAGTTCCTTGTTGAAAAAAATGCATTTGTGAATCCAGCCACGTCAGGAGTCTCAAAAATCCACATATAAATACAGACCAGTTCACACACAAATGCAAATAAGTTCACAAATTAAAAGTGTCTTGTAAATTCAACTTTAACAGTTTGTATATAAATGTAACAACATCCAAATACATTTTTTATGAAAATTGCAAATATTTTTTGAATTCATATATTTGTGGAACTTATTTTTGTTTATGGATTTATTTTACATTTATACATACTGATATCCATTTGTGTGTGTATTGAAATGTATTTGTGAGAAGAGAGTCATTTATATATAAATCAAAAAATACATTTGTGAATCGTTCATCATGCATACTGTTTTCTCCCCAAGAAACTACGGCTAAGTCATTCAGGCTAAGGCAGGTGTTATTAGATTACACCTTCCCCTGAAGTGGAGAAAAAATGCCTGCCTTGATACAAGTATTCGAGAGACCCAGTTTAAGGTCTCTGCGTACTATTTTCTTGGCTACGAGCCAGGGAATGCGCTGCATG
The DNA here is from genome assembly GCF_964030765.1 of Micromesistius poutassou. NCBI lineage: Eukaryota > Metazoa > Chordata > Actinopteri > Gadiformes > Gadidae > Micromesistius > Micromesistius poutassou. The sequence goes on along the minus strand of NW_028177530.1, from coordinate 5,018 downwards.
CTGGCAGTGCTCCAGGAAGCTAGCTCTGGGAGGGAAACAATGGCTTAGCAGCCCGATAGCTTTCTGCACACCGTTAAAAGAAAACAAGTTGTTACCACCACCACCACCACCACCACACTCCCTGCCGCTGTGGAAGTTGAGCTTGTCTTTCAGACAGCTTGAACAAGATGAACACTGCCATGGAACTATATCCACAGTGTTACACAACATTTGCTGATTGCTTATTGTAAATCCGCTCCTGCTTACAAACATACTTCAGAAAGACCTGTGTTCCACTGTGGAGTTGAACAGATGTGTAAACCCTTCTGCAGGACGAAAGTTAAAGTTAAAATTAACGTCAGTAGCAGAGAGTGGCTGTCACATTGAATACATGATGGTCCAGGATCAACCTAAATTGATCATTTAGAAGTCATCTTGTGTACCAGACATATATATAAACATAAACTATATATATTTATATACATATAATAATGCATCATGTGTTGCATATATTATCATAATTGCCAAATAATATGTTTGTATCTCAGCCCTTCTTTGATACAAAAGTTACTGTATATAATGAACCCAGCCTCTTTCTGTTTTAAACCTCTATTATTGATGTATGCAACCTTGCTTAGCCAATCGCAAGAATACCCCCCCCCCCCCCCCCCACCCATAAGAAAGGGGTTCCTTGGCTCCACACAGGAAGCACATTTACTGTGTGTTGCAATGTTGTAAACGGAAACTGCTACCTACAGTAAACTTAAGCAACTCTGACCTTCTTGGCTTGCTTTGACTCACCCCTTGTATCCAGGTATTAGTCAACATTTAAAGGTTAATCATCTACTAATAAATGATTTCGCGAACATCTGCTATTGTGCTCCCTCAATCTATTTAGAATCACAACCTGAAGATGGCACACAGTGCTTGAGCTTGTTTCCTCTAAGCTCTACAGAGCAAGTGAATACAGTGACACTTGATTAGGAAATGTGAGCTGTTAAATAATGCAAAAAAGCTAACAATGGCTGTCTGATGAGCTCATCGCTCACATGATGTGGCAGTGCAAGTCACCGCTCACAATAACCCTGGGTTAAGGATCACATGACTTGGGAGAAAAAAAAAGTGGATGGACAAAAGCTTTCTGGAGGTATTCAAATTGACAGGCTGTGCATGCGAAGTCTAACTAACATTATAGCGACATAGCAAGTGGATTTTATTTTTTAAAGAAACTACAGAATCCACATTTTATATTATTTTAAGTTCTAGAGATGGAGATATGCATTTGTTTACAATCAAAACTGGAGAGGAAAAAAAGGCTGATCTGAAGTTCGGTAATTCCTGGAAGTTCTTTAAAATTACAGCTGCCTCTTGGGTTCACACAACAAAGCCAGGAAACCAAAGCCGGCCTTGGTAATCTGACCCATATGGGCTTTAGCCCTATAGGAAAGAAGAGAAAACCCAGGCAGGAACAAATAGGAACACACTGAGACTGTAGGGGCCTTGAAACATGATTTGAAAACCATCATTCACAGTTTTACCATGAGTTACTTACTTGGAGGCTTTCTTTGTTTGACCGTTGGGAATCACCTTTATTACAGGACATCTATGAACAAAATAAAAGGGGAAAAGCTATCGATAAATAAAGTGATCTATTATATCATATTTTAAAAACTACTAACAATTCCTGCTATATAACTCAACTGAATGAGATTACCAAACATATCAGGGCAAAATACATTTTTGGTCGAGGACCACCTTGCTAACTGTGCAGTGCAACAGTTAGAAAGAGGGAGCGAAGGTGCAAGAGAGGTAATGAGATAGAAATATACAGGCAGACAGAGGATACATACAAACAGCTTATTATTACTTACTTATTACTTTGTATACAAAGATATAGCAGATTTGATGATTTCTGCAAAGAACTGGCAATCAGACATTTTAATATAACTACAGTATATATATAACTATATATATATGTATAACTATATAAATATAGTTTTATATATATGTTGTGTTTTTTTGTGTTTTCTACTAATCTAACACTAGTCAGCCAAGAGTTGCCATCTTTGTTGCAATGTTGGTTGCAGTTCCCTTTATTGCAGTTGGTTCCTCCATTTTGAGGTTCAAATCTCATTGTTGTTTGAACGGTTGTCGCGTAAAGTTTACCACTGTTTATTATCATATTCAAACATATTTTCCAGAGAGTGTCATTGTGAACACATCCCTCTTTCAACCCCTTTCATCCCTCTTTACATCCACTAGCAATTAGAGTAGACTTGAGGACATAACAGGAGCTTGGGTGTTTGCATAACTACCAAATAAACCACAGTGCACTTTCTTAAAATACAAGGTAAACAGTTCATGTTTACCAAACCCCATATATATATATATATATATATATATATATATATATATATATATAAGTTTTAGACTTTAAAGGGACTTTATTTGTTGTTTATTTACCACTTACGTCACAGCATGCAGACTATAGCAATAGAATAAACAAACGCTCTAGCTCTTCTTCAACATATCATCATGTGACCATCAGCTGATACAGAATGTGTTGCTATTGATAGTCTAAAATTGTTGACATTTGTGAAATAGTGGTTTTCACAGGTTTGGTGAAAAGGTTACAAAGTCCTCCTTCAGTCCCATAGTCGCTAGCAGACAAATCAATCGTGATTTGATAACTCTTAAGCAGGTGTTGTTAACATGAGCTCATCATAATCTGTCAGGCCTGGTGTGGATCTAGGGGCTAACAGATTGGAGCTCTGAATACTGGCCACGTCCTCTCCTGAGATAAATAATGGTGTGTCAGCATTGTGAATGATAAGTGTATTCACTTAAAGAGGAAAATGATGTCTATATGGCAAAAGGAAAAAATATTTACTACTAGATAATTACTATCACGCTAGATATCTACGTCCTCTAGACCGAATTAGCTTTCTCAGCATTTCATGTGGCTAGTCCTTTCTGGGACATTTTTTTTTTACATTTAGCTGAGCCCTCTAGCCACGGGTTTAGGGCAAGAAAACAAGACGACTGGAGAGGTCAGTCCGTGCAGACACGCACAGTATTTCACCATTCTGTGTTTACGTTCCCAGAACGATGGCTCGGGTTATGTTTTCGGTATTATGTTAAGCTACCCCGTTATAAAAGGCTGAGATTTCATGAATCTCATACTGTACCGTGTTGGATTGGTGGGTTCACCTGGGAACAAGAGTGCTCAAGGCACGCTCCTTTGGGAAGCCTACGGCAAAGAACACATGCATGTACAGCCATAGGGGTACATCACTGCACACAACAATGGCCAACATGCGTGCACACTTATGTGTGTACGCTCACAGTCACTCTTATATACATACCTACAGCACCACATACAGGCACACGCAAAATAATGCTGACATACCCGCACTGTCTTGCATGAGCACGCACACAAAAATACACAGGCACGCACACACACACACACACACACACACACACACACACAACCAGACACACACACACACACACACACACACAAAACACAACTTCTGGTGATTCAACATCACACAGGAATTATGCAATTGTATTTGTTTATTTGGACTTGTATAAATAAATACCTTTACCCCAATTCAGTTCATTGTACAGATATTTAATGTTATTATCTGTTGGAAAGGAATATACCTTCCAACTAGCCATGTTGCCTTAAAACCAACTGTCGATCAAATACACAGACACGCAAAACATTTCAAACATAATAAACACTAACCATTGTCATGTTAAAGTGTATGAGAAGCAGGCTACATTGAAATTAGACCATTAATAACACGTTTAACGTTCACATGACATTATGCTTTCTCGAAACACACCTGCAAAATGGCCCCATAGAGGCGCAGAAGAACGCTTCTTGGTTCATCCCCAACACTGTCCAGACGGTCGGGGAGCGCACAGAGGAAGAGCTTGTTGCTCAGACCACCCCTGGTGGACACATGAGAAGGAAGTCAAACACGAAGAGTATGGAGATTTCTCAAAGAAATGAATCGTCATTTGAACGACCGAATACTATATTCATTTAACGTAAAAACGTTAACAACCTAAATTGGGTTTACATTGTTTACCCTCAAAACGCTAAAAGCTATTCCTATCTAAAGCTTCTTAGGGAATAATTACAGGCTGGTGGGTAACGGAAAGATAAGCTTATTTGAAGGCCTATTACGTAAATAAATAAATAAATACATAACTAAACAGCCGAAACAGATGAATATAATAAACCATCTACAACAGGGATGCACATTGTTAAGAATATTTTGGGTAAATAAATAGGCGTAGGCCTACCTTAGGATGGTGATTTCAAAATCGTCCTCAGATACCGACCTCCATGCTCCGTGTAGAAATTCTTTGCACCAGAGATACGCCTTTCGTTTGGTCTCTGAATCAGGCTGGTCTGGGCGGATGATAACCTCTTTACAGTTTTCTTCGGATTCTGGTTGGACATGCAAGGCACTCTCGGTGACCAGAAGACCCAGGGACATTGAAGGAGAGGAAGAAACCCCGTTAATGAATTTTGTCTTCATTTTCAACGAAATTGTTTAGCTCCCTGAATGGATAAAATAAATGATCTACTATTTATGGAGGCGATCGTCTAGCGTTTTTATTTGCGTAACGAGCAGCAGATCTCTTGACAGAATAAGGTAGAACACTGCGAATTAATTATTTTATTTGAACTGGCGATGTTTATCTCTATAAGCAGTCAGGTTTTGGTGAGAACAATCCAAAGAAGCTTCTGGCTTGAATGACTGAGACTCCGCGCAGACGTCGTTTTTCAAGCAGGTTAGTGTTTTCGTCACCCGGCCACGCCCATTCCATTCTCTCATTGGTTGGCGCAAGGCACAGCCCAGCGGGCACTAACGCCCAACTCAGGGGCCAAAACAAAACGAGGTCACTCCCATACACCGTGATTCCATCAGGTAGACTTGGATCTTCTCTTCTATCTTTTTGACAGAAGGCACGTTTGGCTATATACAAAGCCTGTCTTAAATTACATTTTACATCGGCCC
>NW_028177531.1:5000-7349 GCF_964030765.1 Micromesistius poutassou | reverse complement strand
GGTTCAACCAGGCTAAACCAGGCTGAACCAGGCTAGGCCCTGGCTGAACCAGAACAAATGATAGTTTGGTTTAGGAGCATGAAATATCATGAAATAAAGAAGAACAAAAATGAACGTACATTAATGTATATTCTTGCTCATTGATTACAAAGCATATTTGTGCGATGGAAACTGAAACAGGAAGCAGGTGGAACCCGATCCAGCCCCAGACAAAGACCGCGGGGGGGGGGGGGAAGTGTGTATTATTCAACTGTGAAACGCCACAATAAGAGTCTCATTAAATCACCTGATTAGGCCAAATAAATCAACTAAGAATGAACTAATGAATGAAGTCATTATAGCCAGCCGAGCAGTCTGCGGTCTTCATTACCGCTCACAACAGTTGTTTGGCTTTTAAAAAACAACGCCGCTCGAGGCCTCTGTGATGTTTTAATGAGCCTCCCTTCCGAGCCGAATTAAGGTCACAATACGTGTAATTTGGATGAAGCGAACGCATCAAGACGATGGGATGTTTTCATCCGCACGCGGTAGCACGGGCGCCCTCGAAGGACTGTTGTTCTGCCGGCCCCGAACCGCAAACACAAACAGACCTTGGAGAAGTTAATGCATTCACCGACTTACAACAACAAGAGGTAAGCAGTTCACTGCCTCCCTGCTCTCCCCCCAGGCTGTGTGTGACCTGCTTTACACCTGCTCCAAACCTGGTCCGCACCTGGTTTAGGCCTGCTTTACAGCTGCTTTAAACATGGTCCGCACCTGGTTTAGGCCTGCTTTACAGCTGCTTTAAACCTGGTCCGCACCTGGTTTAGGCCTGCTTTACAGCTGCTTTAAACCTGGTCCGCACCTGGTTTAGGCCTGCTTTACACCTGCTTTAAACCTGGTCTACACCTGGTTTAGGCCTGCTTTACACCTGCTCCAAACCTGGTCTACACCTGGTTTAGGCCTGCTTTACACCTGCTTCAAACCTGGTCTACACCTGGTTTAGGCCTGGATGGTTTAGTCCTACTTCAAACCTGGTCTACACCTGGTTTAGCCTGGATGGTTTAGACCTGCTTCAAACCTGGTCTACACCTGGTTTAGGCCTGGATGGTTTAGTCCTACTTCAAACCTGGTCTACACCTGGTTTAGGCCTGGATGGTTTAGTCCTACTTCAAACCTGGTCTACACCTGGTTTAGGCCTGGATGGTTTAGTCCTACTTCAAACCTGGTCTACACCTGGTTTAGGCCTGGATGGTTTAGTCCTACTTCAAACCTGGTCTACACCTGGTTTAGGCCTGGATGGTTTAGTCCTACTTCAAACCTGGTCTACACCTGGTTTAGGCCTGGATGGTTTAGTCCTACTTCAAACCTGGTCTACACCTGGTTTAGGCCTGGATGGTTTAGACCTGCTTCAAACCTGGTCTACACCTGGTATAGGCCTTGATGGTTTAGACCTGTTTTAGACCGAGAGGTTCTTGACCTGATTTGGAACAGGATGTTAAGACCTTGTTAAACCGGGAGACAACCTGGTGTACACCTGGTTCAAACCTGTTCTACACCTGTTTTAAACCGGGATGGTTTACACCTGGTTTTGACCTGGTTTAGACCTGGATGTGGTTTATACGTTACCAGCGACATCCCGGCTAATAGAATAACTGAAGGAAACCTCAGGGACACGTGATTGGCTGACATGAGGTGTCAGGTGATCCAGAGTCGGACTGCTCTTTAGTGTGGAGGGCAGCAGGAGGCCAGCAAACTGTGATTTCAAGCAACGCACACACACTCAAAAACCACACAAACACACAGAGATGTATGCACACCCAACACATACACACATACGCACTACACACATACACACACTAACACACACAGATAGATGTACACACATACATACACACAGTAGCAGATATTGAGTGAAAACCACAAGAATGTCAGACTTCCCCCCTGCTGTGAGGAGACAAAAACAATGATTGACTTTAACATGGACTAGCAGGGAGTCTGTCAGTGTGATGGTAGCCTACCGTCTGTACAGTGTGATGGTAGCCTACTCTCTGTACAGTGTGATGGTAGCCTACTCTCTGTACAGTGTGATGGTAGCCTACCGTCTGTACAGTGTGATGGAGGCCTACCGTCTGTACAGTGTGATGGAGGCCTACCGTCTGTACAGTCTGATGGTAGCCTACTCTCTGTACAGTGTGATGGTAGCCTACTCTCTGTACAGTGTGATGGTAGCCTACTCTCTGTACAGTGTGATGGTAGCCTACCGTCTGTACAGTGTGATGGAGGCCTACCGTCTGTACAGTGTGATGGAGGCCTACCGTCTGTACAGTCTGATGGTAGCCTACCGTCTGTACAGTGTGATGGAGGCCT
>NW_028177532.1:12500-14901 GCF_964030765.1 Micromesistius poutassou | reverse complement strand
ACAAGAATAGACATCAGGAGTTTTCGTTGTCCTGAGAGCAGATTGACACCATTGTTGATGAAGGACAGAAAGACATAAAGGGCAGCCAGAAACTCCTGGATGCTCAGATGGACAAAGGAGAACACCTTGTCCTGGTACAGCCCACACTCCTCTTTAAAGATCTGGGTGAACACTCCTGAGTACACTGAGGCTGCTCTGATATCGATGTCACACTCTGCCAGGTCGGCCTCGTAGAAGATCAGGTTGCCTTTCTCCAGCTGGTTAAAAGCCAGTTTTCCAAGAGAAACAATGATCTCCCTGCTCTCTGAACTCCAGTGTGGATCCGTTTCAGCTCTCCCATGGTACTTCCTGTCCCTCTTTATGGACTGAAGCCTCAGAAAGTAGATGTACATCTGAGTCACGGTCTTGGGCTTCTCTTCTACCTGGGATTTTTTGAAGATGTCCTTCAGAACTGTAGCAGTGATCCAACAGAAGACTGGGATGTGACACATGATGTGGAGGCTTCGTGATTTCTTCACGTGGGAGATGATTGTGCTGGCCAGCGTCTCCTCTTTGAATCTCTTTCTGAAGTACTCCTCCTTCTGTGGGTCGGTGAACCCTCTCACCTCTGTTAACATGTCAACACACTCAGCAGGGATCTGATTGGCTGCCGCAGGGCGTGTGGTTATCCAGATGCGAGCAGAGGGAAGCAGTTTGCCCCTGATGAGGTTTGTCAGCAGCACGTCCACTGAGGTCGGCTTTGTGACATCAGTCCAGGTCTGGTTGTTCTGGAAGTCCAGAGGAAGTCGGCACTCATCTAGACCATCCAAGATGAAGACAACTTGGAACCGGTCAAATTTTAAGATTCTTGCTTCTTTGGTCTCAATAAAGAAGAGATGAAGAAGTTCCACCAAGCTAAACTCTTTCCCTTTCAGTGAATTCAGCTCTTTAAAAGTGAATATAAATGTGAAGTCTATGTCGTGGTTAGCTTTGCCTTCAGCCCAGTCCAGAGTGAACTTATGTGTCAAGATGGTTTTACCAATGCCGGCCACTCCAGTTGTCATTATTGTTCTGCTTGGTTGATCTTGTCCAGGTAAGGGTTTAAAGATGTCTTCACATTTGATTGGTGTTTCCTCCTTGGCCGGTCTCCTGGAAGCTGTTTCAATCAGTCTGACCTCATGGTCCTTGTTGACCTCTCCACTGCCGCCCTCTGTGATGTAGAGCTCTGTGTAGAAGTCGTTTAGACCTGTTGACTGTCCTGGTTTAGCAATTCCCTCAAACACACACCTGAACTCCTTCATCAAACGAAACTTGATTTTATTTTGGCTAGATTCTAAATGAGAAAACAACAGGAGATTTCAGTTAGTAGATGGTGACATCATTGGAAACATATCAATATTTCCTATAAAATGATCAACTTCATGATATTTAGTGGCTTTATAACTTGTGGTTATCATTATCTTGCCTACATGAAGGAAATCAGTGTGAAAAAAAGCCCAGCGTCAACGAAGGACCACATTCCGAGGGACATCCACATGGCCCTCATTCCACCTCCTGACAGCCCTCTGAGATGAACCTGGTTTACTAGCAGAATTCAAGTGGATCCCTAAAACGATTAACCCCTCTATACCTGGCTCCACTCATCCTGACAGGAAAAGACGGGGAGGGCTTTATGAGGGCCACAAAGAAGGGAGCCCCCTTCATTTGTTCTATATGTTATGGCTAACTAACTCACTAACACAGTCACAGTCAAAGTTAAACATTGGCCATATTCTTAAAGGAAGCCATTATCTTGCCCATATAAGGAAATAAGTGTGGAAAAAGCACAGTCAATGAAGGTCTACATTCTGAGGGACATTCATGTGTCACTCACACCTCCTGACAGCCCTCTGAGATGAACCCCGGTTACTCTGCTGACTCTGAAGTTGGCCCCTAAATATTTGTAAATGCCTCTATACCTGACTCACATCATCCTGAGTGGAAGAGACAGGGAGGACTTTATGACGGCCACAAAGAAGAATGGACTTTTCTTCCCCCTGCAGTCTTTCTCTCACTTAAGTTATACCTACTTGTGTTAAGGTTAACTAATTAATACTACAGCCAGATTCAAACACTGGCTGCTTTATGAATGTATTCCACAATCACAGACAGTGGTATTGATGTTAATTGTTTGAATACATACCGATTGTCAGAGTAGAAGTGATTGTCATTATGCTCATGTATGTCACACCTTTATGTTAACCCATATGTTTGGTATAGGGATTTGTTTTCTTTGGTTATACATGCATTACTTAAGATTGTGTTTGTCACACATGTAAACTACCTCAAGCAAGGGATGGTTGACAATTTTATCTCATAAGCACGTATGGTTTATTATGTATGTTTAATATCAGTTTAATAAATAAGGTGATGAGTGGATTTC
>NW_028177532.1:0-5000 GCF_964030765.1 Micromesistius poutassou | reverse complement strand
CGGGTTTGTTTAATTCATGTTGGTTCAGACTAGAGAGCAGTTGAAGGGAATGTGTGTTTCTCTCGCCGACTCCCGTCGCACTACTCTGTACTTTGTAGCGTCCCCTTCACGACTAGGTTCACTTTCTCCCGCCTGGTTCGCGGTTCAAACGAGCCCCGTGTGAAGGTAGAGCTCGACACATCACCGGTGACCCTTTGTTCACACAGACGGGCGGACGTGGTTCGAGCTGTCGGGCTGTTACAAATGATTTCATAATCCACGGCCTATTTTGTTGAAGTGCAGTTGTACAAATACTGTTCAGTCCGTCGTTTGAGGACAAACTCGTACCGTATCACTGTTGTAGATGGGCAGAGACACACGGACACACAACGCGTCCGTTCGCTGCATCTTCCCTTCTTTCAGCTCAGCTTTTTGTAACCAAAATGCGCTTTCTCTTGACATCACACATATTAACATGTAGTCATATTAAACATGTAGTCATATTAACATGTAGTCATATTAACATGTAGTCATATTAATCATGTAGTCATATTAATCATGTAGTCATATTAACATGTAGTCATATTAACATGTACTCATATTAATCATGTAGTTGTATTAATCATGTAGTCATATTAATCATGTAGTCATATTAAACATGTAGTCATATTAAACATGTAGTCATTAATCATGTAGTCATATTAAACATGTAGTCATATTAATCATGTAGTCATATTAGACATGTAGTCATATTAATCATGTAGTCATATTAATCATGTAGTCATATTAGACATGTAGTCATATTAATCATGTAGTCATATTAATCATGTAGTCATATTAAACATGTAGTCATTAATCATGTAGTCATATTAATCATGTAGTCATATTAATCATGTAGTCATATTAGACATGTAGTCATATTAATCATGTAGTCATATTAAACATGTAGTCATATAAAACATGTAGTCATTAATCATGTAGTCATATTAGACATGTAGTCATATTAATCATGTAGTCATATTAATCATGTAGTCATATTAAACATGTAGTCATATTGAACATGTAGTCATTAAACATGTAGTCATATTAATCATGCAGTCATATTAATCATGTAGTCATATTACACTGTTCTACTCTTTTTGAGTGAAGCACAAGTGGGGCACTAAAGGTCTCATGCTACTTTATGGGTGCTTTTATATCGGTGTTAGTGGCCCCTAATGCAGTATTTGAAGACTCATTCCCGAAATTCAGCCTTGGTGCAGAATTACAGCCACTGAGAGCCAGTCCCACAATGAGCTCTCCACAAACGTGCCGTTTCTGTGTCTGTAGTAGGCCTGGGCAATACAATAAATTATCGTATTGTGATAGATTTTTGATCAATATCAAAATAAAACATGTTCAATATATATCGATAAGAGACTGGACCACCGAATCTAGCAGCTGGGTTTGTTACACAAACACGGTTCCACACTTTGGGTTAGCCACCGTGATGCTAACCCAAACACGGCTGCTAGCCACCGTGATGCTAACCCAAACACGGCTGCTAGCCACCGCGCCAATGAGGCTAACCAAAACACGTCCGCTAGCTACCACAAAGCTAACCCAAACAGGTTCGCTAGCCACCGCGCCGCGAGGCTAACACAAACACGGCCGCTTGCCACCGCGCCGCGAGGCTAACTCAAACAAGTCCGCTAGCCACCGCGCCAATGAGGCTAACCCAAACACGTCCGCTAGCCACCGCAAGGCTAACCCAAACACGACCGCTAGCCACCGCAAGGCTAACCAAACACGGCCGCTAGCCACCGCAAGGCTAACCCAAACACGACCGCTAGCCACCGCAAGGCTAACCCAAACACGGCCGCTAGCCACCGCAAGGCTAACCCAAACACGACCGCTAGCCACCGCGCCGCGAGGCTAACCCAAACACGGTCGCAAGCCACCGCGCCGTGAGGCTAACACAAACACGGCCGCTAGCCACCGTGCAGCGAAGCTAACCCAAACACGGCTGTTAGCCACAGCGCAGCGAGGCTAACACAAACACGGCCGCTTGCCACCGCGCCGCGAGGCTAACTCAAACACATCCGCTAGCCACCGCGCCAATGAGGCTAACCCAAACACGTCCGCTAGCCACCGCGCAGTGAAGCTAACCCAACCACGGCCGCTAACCACCGCACCGCAAGGCTAACCCAAACACGTCCGCTAGCCACCGCGCCGCGAGGCTAACCCAAACACGTCCGCTAGCCACCGCGCCAATGAGGCTAACCAAAACACGTCCGCTAGCTACCACAAAGCTAACCCAAACACGGTCGCTAGCCACCGCGCCGCGAGGCTAACACAAACACGGCCGCTTGCCACCGCGCCGCGAGGCTAATTCAAACACGTCCGCTAGCCACCGCGCCAATGAGGCTAACCCAAACACGTCCGCTAGCCACCGCAAGGCTAACCCAAACACGACCGCTAGCCACCGCAAGGCTAACCCAAACATGGCCGCTAGCCACCGCAAGGCTAACCCAAACACGACCGCTAGCCACCGCGCCGCGAGGCTAACCCAAACACGGTCGCAAGCCACCGCGCCGTGAGGCTAACACAAACACGGCCGCTAGCCACCGCGCAGCGAAGCTAACCCAAACACGGCTGTTAGCCACAGCGCCGCGAGGCTAACACAAACACGGCCGCTTGCCACCGCGCCGCGAGGCTAACTCAAACACGTCTGCTAGCCACCGCGCAGTGAAGCTAACCCAACCACGGCCGCTAGCCACCGCGCAGTGAAGCTAACCCAACCACGGCCGCTAGCCACCGCACCGTAAGGCTAACCCAAACACGGCCGCTAGCCAGTGCACCGCGAGGCTAACCCAAACACGGCCGCTAGCCACCGCGCCGCGAGGCTGACCCAAGCACGGCCGCTAGCCACTGCGCAGTTAGGCTAACCCAAACACGACCGCTAGCCACCGCACCGTATGGCTAACCCAAACACGGCCGCTAGCCAGTGCGCCGCTAGGCTAACCCAAACACGGCCGCTAGCCACCGCGCCGCGAGGCTGACCCAAGCACGGCCGCTAGCCACTGCGCAGCGAGGCTAACCCAAACACGGCCGCTAGCCACCGCACCGCGAGGCTAACCCAAACATGGTCGCTAGCCACCGCGCCGCGAGGCTAACCCAAGCACGGCCGCTAGCCACCGCGCAGCGAGGCTAACCCAAACACGGCCGCTAGCCACCGCGCCGCGAGGCTGACCCAAGCACGGCCGCTAGCCACTGCGCAGTTAGGCTAACCCAAACACGGCCGCTAGCCACCGCACCGTAAGGCTAACCCAAACACGGCCGCTAGCCAGTGCGCCGCGAGGCTAACCCAAACACGGCCGCTAGCCACCGCGCCGCGAGGCTGACCCAAGCACGGCCGCTAGCCACTGCGCAGCGAGGCTAACCCAAACACGGCCGCTAGCCACCGCACCGCGAGGCTAACCCAAACATGGTCGCTAGCCACCGCGCCGCGAGGCTAACCCAAGCACGGCCGCTAGCCACCGCGCAGCGAGGCTAACCCAAACACGGCCGCTAGCCACCACAAGGCTTATCCAAACACGGCCGCTAGCCACTGTGCCGCGAGGCTAACCCAAACACGGCCGCTAGCCACCGCGCCGCATGGCTATTTAATAACTGATGATTTAATAAATTCTATAAAACCCTCACAGACGGAGCCCAACCCTCCTGAAAGAAAACATGATATTATTATTAATGTTAAAGGTCCCATGGCATGAAAATTTCATCCCTGACCCTGCCGTGCGTCTCTTGAGCCAACCGCTCTGTGGCGCTCAGAGCTTCACCACGCCGCGAGGCTTACCCAATCACGGCCGCTAGCCACCGCAAGGCTAACCCAAACACGGCCACTAGCCAGTGCGAAGCTAACCCGAACACAGCCGCTAGCCACCGTGCCGCGAGGCTAACCCAAACACGGCCACTAGCCACAGCACCGCGAGGCTAACCCAAACACGGCCACTAGCCACCGCGCCGCGAGGCTAACCCGAACACGGCTGAAGTGAAAACTGTATAAACTTTGTGTTTTTGCATGGTAACACTCAGCGCAAATTACCCTGACATATCCAGAAAGCCCTCACTAGCCGATAGCAGAATTGATGCATGCACAGCCACTGTGGCTGGTGGCTGAGAGCGCATCCGTTCTGCTATCGGCTCTCGGTGCGAGGCTCACCCAAACATGGCCGCTAGCCACCGCGCCGCGAGGCTAACCCAAACACGGATGCTAGCCACCGCGCCGCGAGGTTAACCCAAACATAGCCGCTAGCCACTGTGTTGCAAGGCTAACCCGAACAAGGCTGGTAGCCACCACGCCACGAGGCTAACCCAAAAAATGGCCACTAGCCACCGCGAGGCTAACCCAAACACGGCCAGTAGCCACACACACAGTGAGATACACACACACACACACAGACACACACAGTCAGTCAGACCAAGACACAGACAATGCTAACCCAAACACGGCCGCTAGCCACCGCACCGCGAGGCTAACCCAAACACGGCCGCTAGCCACCTTGAGGCTAACCCGAACAGGGCCGCTAGCCACCGCGCTGCAAGGCTAACCCAAACACGGCCGCTAGCCAGTGCGAAGGTAACCCAAACACGGCCGCTAGCCACTGCGCCGCGAGGTTAACCCATACACGGCCGCTAGCCACCGCACCACGAGGCTAACCCATACACGGCCGCTAGCCACCTTGAGGCTAACCCAAACACGGCCGCTAGCCAGTGCGAAGCTAACCCAAACACGGCTGCTAGCCACCGCAAGGCTAACCCAAACCGGGCCACTAGCCACCGCACCGCGAGCCTAACCCAAACACGGCCGCTAGCCACCGCGCCGCGAGGCTAACCAAAACACGGCCGCTAGCCACCTTGAGGCTAACCCGAACACGGTCGCTAGCCACCTCGCAGCGAGGCTAACCCAAACACGGCCGCTAGCCACCGCACCGCGAGGCTAACCCAAACACGGCCGCTAGCCACCGCGCCGCGAGGCTAAC
>NW_028177533.1:0-15482 GCF_964030765.1 Micromesistius poutassou | reverse complement strand
TTTTGGTATAGCTCCTCTGTCTCCGCTTTGTCCATTCTGCCCCAGCGAGGCCATTTCATTTGTACGTATTGACTCATTGAAAGAAGCCCTTTGCACAGAAACACTCCCTCAATGACCCTGTTTCACTCTGTTGTTCCGCAATCAAAGGCCAACAAAGACGCAGTTTCTAAAGGGAATTCAAAGCAGCCTTGAAAACCCCGCTGTGCCCTCTTTGAAACCCCACACAGAGGTAAAGTGTGTGTGTGCGTGCCTCTAATCCGCGCTGGTAAACTGGGGACCGCTTGCCCTTCATTTCCTCTCCTTGTGTTCAGTCGATGTGGGGTCCTACACACAGAGAGAGAGCATGCTGGGACATGCCTGTTGAGTCACCCAACAGGCACCATTGGAGTCAGAGTTGCACCGTGAACGTCAATACAGGGAGGCCTTCCAAAAGCATGACTCACATGACTGAAGAAATACCAAGTCCTGAGGACACACATAGTGCTCCCCAAGATGACACCTTGTGGGACCAATAGGAGGAGGGGGCACAGTGAGGACCCACAAACAGGATAGTTCAGTGCAGTACTGTAGTAGGATGATGACTCAACCATCGTCCTCGTGCAGTTCAGGGAGGGCTGCCCTTGAGCAAACCTGGAAATAACTCCCCACGGCCCACTCTGTCCCTGAGAGCAGAGTGGGGCGTGACGGGGTTGCAAATTGGAAACCCCCTCAACCTCTCAAGGCCCTCATAAAACCTCCATGACGAAAGTCCAACACTACTAGACTGACTCAAAGCCACACCTCTCAACCCAGGTACACAACAGCTCTACGACTGACTGCCCTGTAACCTCCAAGGAGGGGGGGGGGGGGGGGCATGTGTGTTTCCCCCCGGCGTACAGCGAAAGACCAGGTCCAAATTACAGTGTACATGCCGCTATGCGGGCGGTGCTCTCCCTGACGACATACCTGGCCCCCTGCGGGCCCCTGGCGAAGGTTGTTCAGACCCGTCCCTACAGGTCGCTGCTACGACGGAGAGGAGCCCGCCGCGAGAACACACATCAAACAGCAGGCTACGGGGAGGGAGGCTGTTGTTGTGGATGATGTCAGTGAGTTTATTATCAGATCGGCAGGATATCTCCACCCCCACCGAGCACGCTCGCTCGCTCTCTCCCAGAGACGCACACCCCAAGCAGGAGGCGAGCCAGAGACTGCACCACGCATGGCCTACAGTCTCCCCGCGGACGTCTCCGGGAGGATGTGTGTCGACATGCACACACCTGTGCATCGTGTTCACGAGCACACAAAAGACCAGACGAGAACCTCTTCTTTGTGGATATGGAAACCACCTGCAGATAAAGATCACTGGTTTGAATCCATGCCTTGCTGCCGCCTTTACAAATGGCTCAAACCTCAGACATTCCCTCGTTTTGTCGGGGCAGGCTGTAGCAGGTTCTGCTGCGGAGACACGGCGATAGAGAGCGAGAACAGGATCAACCAAGGCCGCCTGGTTCCTCATCCAGAAACCCATGAGCAACAAACTACAACAACAAACTCCCACTCCGGTCTCACTAGCCTGTTTAGCAGACACGTTTAGCAGTTACTCCAAGGGAATCCAGATACACGTCATTGAGGAGCAGGAAGGTGTAGGGTGACCTGCTCTTCAATGTCTACAGGTAGGCTGTGCAGACATCAGTGAAAACCGCTACCTTTTGGCTGGAAGGTGAACACCATAACAACAACTACTCAATGTCCTGCCTCTCCCCCGGACACAAGGCCTCCATTAGAACACAACCTAAAACCCTTCACAAGGCCTGCGAAAGGGAGCCCTCCATCGCAGACCTCCTTACTACAACCGTCCTGTCAACCCGCACCCCCCCGACGGAGCACACACCACCTGACAGAGCGCACACCACCCACGCACAATCTGATGAAGAGTGCGTGTCTAACGGGATTGGCCAGATTCAACGGCTGGCCTTCAAATGAATACAAACGCATGCAAAGCAACAACGCTCCACATTTCCAGCGGATCATGGAGTAATATTCCCTGACAGTAGCCTAACAGGAAGCAGCTGATAAGGGCTCGCTGACTAACCACTCCCCCAGAAGAGAGATGGAGAAAACATTTTCCAGAAAACAAAACCTTGAACATTATCAGAATGAAAACAGCACACGCAGAAAGGAAATTGACAGAAATCCTGATGACGTTGCTCCACTCATCTAAACAGGATAGGTTTGCCATGATCTGATTTCCATAATTAAATATTCACAAGGAAATGAAACAGAAAATGACGTATGAGGAAAGATACAACCGTACACACAACAGAGTATGAACAAAAGATTTTGACGATAAACAAGCATAATGACTTTGTATTCTGAGTGATAAGATCTGATTTTGAAGCACAGGTCTCAACTCTATTGCCTAATCTCTTGAGATAATCTTTTACCTTGAGGCTCTGTCTCGCCTTAACAACAAGTAATCCAACAAAGAGATTCTTTGTTCCGTTCAGACGCTGGACTGGGTTTTACTGGTGTTCATGTTGCATGGAGTTTCCAAATGAGCGCCATTAAAGAAACTCGTATTGGTCTACAAAACAAGGCCTTGGGTCATGTGATACAGCGCACTTCAGAGAGAGGAAACTGGATTTTTTTTTTTTAAATACTCAGTCGACTCCCCAACTGATTATGCAATCAAAACAAAAGGTTTGTTCACAAAGAAAAAATCCCTTTGGCTTCTGAACAGGTTAAGCCCCAAAAACCCAACCCTAAGGTGGCATGAATGGGAATATTATACACGGAAATGTTTACCAAAATCGAAAGCAGAGAAACTTCCTCTTGAAAACCCCCAACCTCTCCGGTTCCTCAGCTTGAGGAACTTCCACATCTTCTACAGTGGTTTGTGCTACATGAAAGTCCAACTCCCACCTTTGATCCCCATCAGAACACACGTGCCCATCCAATCAGATGACTGCGCTCACGGGCCCACCACAACATCGTTCCAGCCTCTGATGCGAGCCGGGCGGTTGTCAGACTTTGATGACATCACTGATTGTTTCCTTAGGCGTTGTCCCTCGTTGGCTGGTGGAAAACTAGGAGCATGAATTCCTAATGTGAGACACACTGTAATCAATGCAGAATCACTCCTCGTTTTACCTGCTGATCATCATCATTTGCTTGTCTATTTGTTTAAGCATTTAGCAGATACTTTTATCCAAAGCGACTTCCAATGATCAATTACTTCAGGGCCAGTCTCCCCTAGAGCCATCTGTGGTTAAGTGCCTTGCTCAAGGTTACAATAGTGACGGCGGGATTCGAACCCCTGACTTTCTGTGGCTACTGGCATGTTCACCGGGTTCCTTAACCCCTTCACCACCACCGTCCATCTACAGCCTCCGGTTAAAGAGAGGCTGGCCTAATGATGACGCAAGACGAGCCTGGCTCATGAATCCGGTTCCTTCCATTAGAACCATAATCCGCCCGGAACCACAGCGTGTAGAACAGCCTTTGCAGCTGCCCTCTGTTAACACAGAGGTCCTCAATGTGTCCACTTTGTTGTTAACACACACTGAAAGGCCATCCTGTCAAGCCACCCGCCCCTCGGCCAATCAGATCCCTCCCTTCCACGGGGGCTGGACAAAGCCGTCCGACGCCTCTGGAGCATATCCATAACCACGGCGACCGGGGGCTAAGCCCAGGGTGGCGCCGCCTTCATTAAAGTCAGGAACAATCCGTCCCATCTGCCCTCCGCAGAGAGGCATCTGGTCCATTCACACGGCCCCAGCCCGGCCCGGACCCTCAAAGGCCCAGCAGAAAGTACCAGCATGCGGGAGAGGGCTTCCGTATTCTTTGTCACGTCGGACGTCTCTTGACCTCTGGGGGAAAGGCCAATCACTTGTTGTTACCCCGGCCCTCGGACCAATCACTGGTGTAACCCCCAGCTCCCCCTACCCCCCCAACCGCAACCTCTTTCTCCTCAGAGGCTCAGCAGGCTCTTTGTCCATAGATTAGCTTAAGTGCAGAGTGAAACTGAAACACAAGGTCCTGCACTATAGCCTTAAACCCCACTGGCCATAACTTCCACTATATCACCTTGTTAAAACTCCATTTGTAATGCATTGTTAGCGATAAGGAAAACCTTGGATGTGGATGAAGACTAGCCGGTGGTGTGGCCATCATCTACAAGGAGGGTGAAACACAGCCATCTGTGAAACCTATAAAACTTCTGCATTATGATTAATGGGATAATGAAACCTTGCATTGCGCAAGACCCCATATTAGTCTGACCCTCATGCAGGACAAATCAGTAACCTGAGCCTCGGGACCAGTCATGTCCATATGGTCGGGACAGAGGACAAACTGTCTCTGAACAAACATCAAGGCGCTGGCCCCCAGTGCCAGTGTGGGGGCCGCTGGCATCAAAGCCAGCAGTGACGCAGTCGCACGTCCACATAGAGTCCTGATTGTCAGGTCACGTGCACAGAGACACACACCTCTGCCATTTTCTCCAGACAAAAGGCCTCTAGATTCCTTCCACCTTCTCCATGTCTATCTATAGCCATCTTTCCACCAATCAAGGCAAGGGGACACTATGGGAACCATTTGTGATGTCACAACACCCTGTAAGCCGAGCCATAGGCCATTGATCGATACTTTTTTTTAAATGAAAGACTCCCATTGCGTTACATGAATCTAGGGACTAGTGTCCTGGAGGTTTCCCCGACTCAAACCTTAAATGGCCACATGATGCACAGATTTGTTCATGGGACTCAAAGCATCCCAACCCGATTACTGTCCAGTACAAAGATAAACTGTTTAGCAGTTCACCAGCGAGCTACTTAACCCGATCAATTAACCAGGTCAAGCGCAAGGCTCAAAGCTTGCATGAGACACGTGTTATTCCAATCCAACAAATTTACTATGCATTATCCAATTTTTTTTTAATTTATTTTAAACCAGCAACCGCCAGCCAAGAGGAAGCCTAGCTCATTACCTGCACTATAAATAGCACTGAGATAAGACAATAATTCACAGCCTCATCCGTGGAACACTTGAAATCGAATCAGTTTCCGTGCTGCCATGAGAGGAACTAAGGTGGCTGATTGACTCTCTGATAAGGCTTAATCGATTTTCGCTGCCATCTACCTCGAGAGGGAATGTCCCGAGGTCTGATTTTTTACTTCCTCTGTGTGATGAAGTCATGCACGCTGCCTGTTCAGACGCCTACCGCTGTAAACTCTATGAGGGCTACACCGATAGCCTGTGGTCATTGAAGAGAAACATAATACAGGAATCTTCTTTGTAAAATAGAGCTCTATGTTGGGTTTCCCCCAACGCGTTTGAAGTCTGTCATAAGTCAGTCAAACTCTATCCTCGGATCAAAGAAATCATAGCAGTAGATTTATTATCTGCCAGAGACACAATCTCAAAAGACAGGAAGTAATAACTGGAGAAAAAACCCAGAATAGGAAGTCTCAGATTAAAGCAAGTCCGGAAGTTTGTAATGAAGCCTTTATAAGGATGCCAAAAGGGTTAAACTGGTGTTAATGGGAATCTCCCACAGAGAACCATCAACACATACTTCCCACTTGTTTGAAATCACTTCCTGAGAGCACAGACGCCCATGTTTACAAGCGGCTGAGCTATTTAGCAAAAATTCTGTACAGCACATCATCAGGGGCTAGGACCCAGCTTCATTTAACTCTAGTTCTGGTGGCTCAAAGCAACAAGACTAGTGCTAGCTAGGGGAACCTTCCTGACTGGTTGGAGGACTGTGGGTTTCTTTCTTCCTGTTGGCTGGTCAAGCAGAATTTGGCTACGCAGTCACTGTACTCCACCTCTGCAAAAGGCCATACACCGTAGAACAGAACCTGGCAGAACCGTACCGGGTGAGGGGGAACTGAGAGAACCTCACTCTTTATTCATGGAAATAAAGACTGAGGGCTCAATTAGCCCTCATCCGGTCACCAGCGAGAGGGTGGAGGAAAGATAAACAAAGAATAAAGCGTGTTATCTTCCCTGTGGCTCATGAGTAGCAGGGTTAATGTGGTTATAATCATCAGGATGTGGTCATCAACAGGATGTGACTAAGCGGACACACAAATACAGGTACACAAACGCACACACAAACATAGACGCAAGTAACACCTGGCTTCTGTGGGACCTTAAATAACTATGCCGATGCCAAGTGTCTCCTTAACCCACACAGCAGGGGGGCCAGATGGAGAATGAATGATCCATTACTGGTGAATCAACAGCCAAACGGCCCTCAATAACAACTTGGTTCCAAGGGGCTGCGGCCAGACTGGTCAACGTCCATTTCCCTCGAGGGTAACTGGGAATCACGGGTCAGCACAGACTGGAAACCACCGCACAAAAAGAATTAGCCAAAATGGCCACCAAACAATCGGTTGGTTGGGCAGAATCTATTACAGTTGAAATAAAGGAGTGTCAGGCAATCAAAACTTCCCTCTAATATGTTTTGGTATATTTAAATATTTTCTGTATATTAAGATTATAATTATTGAATACTACTTTCTGTTGTGACACATTTCCCACATGGGACTAACATAGTTCCTGACCATTAGCTCCATAACATTTTCTACTTTACTTCCATTAGTCTGCATCACCAACCAGCCCAGTGTGAAGACATCACCGCGGGACAGGGGAGGAGACCCATGGGCCGGAACGCCCTGGCAAGACAGACCCTCTCCATCCCCGCCAGAGGAGCACCATGGCTGGGCTACCACCACCTTCCCGCCCCTTTGTGTGGAGACTCCTCCAGCACAGAACCATAACCACCCCCACCGGGGAGAACATTTGTTTGCCGGATGAAGGCCTGTGCTGCCATTTAAATGACCGTGTTACATCACCGCCAAACAACAACAACAACCTCCCCGACCAAAGTCCCAGCCTGCCCCCATTCGGTCCGCATGTTTTGGAGTCAATACTAGAACAATAAAACCATTTTAACTGCATCTCCAGCCATGTGGGTCCCCTTAGTGCTAAAGCGTTCACATAACCCCATCGCCTGTAAGGATATCTAGGGTGGGTGGGGTCAATCAAATTCCTCAAACTTTTCTCAGAGGCACAGGGGAGAAGGGGACCCCCTCTTGGTCCACACCCCCTTCCTCCCACATTCCAGGGTCCAAAGAGATTTTATAGACCAGCGGACAGGAAAGAAGCGGCCATTATTACACGTTAGCTACCAGCGTCATTTATCATGTTCCCCATTCTCCCCCTCTCTCTCTCTCTGTCCCTCTCAACAGGGCTCATTCAACGCCGGGAGAAGGACAAGGAAAGAGAGACAGATAAGCTAACTCGAGAGGGGAAAAAAGAGAAAGAAAAACTGAACTAAGGAAGGAGCCGGATGGAGGGAGACAGATAAGCGAGCTTGTTCTCGTGCAAATGATTAGGAGCTAAAATCAAAACCGGTTGCATACCAGCGCGGCTGTGTTGCTAAAGCCTTGGCCCGAGAGCCTGGGGAAGTGCAGGGGGGGGGGGGGTTGTTGTGGTCTGATGCGAGGAAAGTACAGAAAGCTACTTTTAAAACTCAAAACTTTAAAGGACAATAAAGTCCAGCTGAAGTCCACCTTTTTATTTAATTGTATTGTATGCAAAGCACTTGGGAGTCGCCTCGCGTATGAAAAGTGCTATATAAATAAAGTTGACTTGCCTTCAATTATAATCCACTAGAGAAAAAGAAAAGTGTGGCTGCATTTTACTTTTGATAAGTTGCTTTCGTTGAAGCCAAAGGTTTAACTACACTTTAGTTAAATGTTGGGTGGACACAATATTTTGTTTGACTGTAATTTGATCACACTAAAAGGGTGTAACCGTTTAACAAAACATGATAATGAGATCTAGATCAGTAATAAAACAATAATGTGCGTCTCGTATTCTCTCGCACACAACCTGAGAAAGGCTGTGTTAACACTTTAAACAACAATATGTAAATCCATAAATTTTAATATCCATGGCAGTGAAACTGCTGAGGTTATAGGAATAAAAAAAACTTGTTTTCTCCCCTTGCCGTGCTCAACTGATGCTAATCATCTCCAGAAACAACATGACTACAGCAGAAAAATGCCTCAATATGCATCTGCCACTAATGGACACAAGCCTCAAACTTGCAAACACACACATTTTCTCTACTGCGAAACACAGCATGAGGCGGCCATGTCAACACGGAGGGGCGTGGACAAAACCAAATTAACTTTGATGGTCTGAAAGGGGATAACGGCCAATCAGGTTGGTCGATTGGCAACAATGACAAAGCCGCCCAGTCCTGCAACATTCCGATCGTGCCTGTGGCCTTCCCAAAGGGTCCTTGGGCTTCCCGGGAGCGGTTTGTACCCCATTGTTAGGCCCAAAACATTGTATCAATAATCTGGGACCGCCAACCCCAAATTCCATTAACGACCCCAGTGGGAGGGAGAGGAGCCGGGGAGCTAAGCAGCCTTCAAAAGGGAAGTGAGGGGAGAGAAGGGGACTATAGGGAGGGAGGAGGGGAGGAAGAAAAGGCCAGGACCAACAATTGATCAGAGAGAGAGAGAGAGAGAGAGAGAGGACGAGTGACACAATCAGTGGAGAAAATGAGAGGGCATGATCAAAAAAGGGAAAACGTCAGAGAGGCGGCCAGAGTGAGTACAAGCCTGAGGGAGAGAGGAGAAAGAGTTTTTAATTAAAAGACCATTTGAGTGAGGGGGAGACTAATACACGCTGGTCACACACTGCTGGCCTCGACTACCAGGGGTGTAGTGTGGTGGGGAGGGCATCCCTTATGAAATGGACCAGGGGGATCTATTGAGAACCCTCCAAGTGTGTCAAATACCCCCCACACGGGCCAGTCCCAGAGCCTCAGAGGTCACATTCCGAGGGGGCATCGCCGGAGGAGCGCGGCCAACCACCGCTACAGGCCAGCTAGCGTTCAGGAATGTGAGCATTCTCCAGCCTGGGCCCAGCCGCGGTGTGTGTGTGCGCCTGTTTAAATTAACTTTTCAGAATCGTGCCTTTGCCTGCCTGAGGGGACACATCCATCCACCATGCAGTCGTTTTAATTGTTGGATTGTTTTTACCTGCCAAAGGGTTGCATCTATCCACCAATCGGCTGGGGTTAATTGTGGACCGTGTCTACAGGCCTTCTCACTAAGGAATGCTAGAGTTCTGAAGGCGAGCACGACCCAGCCACACACATGTTTCCCAAAATAGCATCTCTTGTCAGACACTTAAAAAATAAAACAAAGTTGATCATGACTTGAAGGTTTACGTCTTGGTAAATCCACCGTCACCTCAATACTAGGGGGTCTAGAATGAGGCCCGGGAAGCAGCACATGATAGTCAGGTGGTGGGGTCGCTGGTTAGGACTGGTTGTAGCCAGCGTGGTATTAGCTCCCGTCTGTCACCAGCATGTTGTTGTTCCGGGTTTAACTTTAGCCAACCAGAAACATGTAGAAACCATTCAGAGTTCACCGTAATCATCCCTCAAGCTACACATGTAGGAGTCAACCGAGTGGTTGGTAACCAGCTCAGGGTGAGAAGCACTCAAACTATCGTCAACAAAAGCTAATGGGTGAAGCCTGAATCATAACGGACGCTCACTGGTTTGATTAGGGATATTAATTGTGCAATGAGGAGATAACAAACAGGATTTACAGGGTGTGGTCCATTTACATTTGAATAAAACATAATTTAGGTAATCAGAAAGAGGACTGTCATGCAGCCAATCTGAAGGATACTGGTGGCCGGTGAGGAATGCCTAGAGTCTGAAGCCCTGCAACCTTTATACCAGATTAACACCACACACACACCATCTGTAGGGCTCTGTCCCTCCCCCAGGCCAAGACGCTGTGTGTGACAGCAGAATAGTAATGGAGGGGGCTATCAAGATGCCACCCACAAAGTGTGTCTCACACACACACACACACACACACACACCTATTTATAGTGCGTGAAGGTACACCTGAGCCCGCCAAAGTCGTCAAGTTAATCTGATACAGCTGTTAAAGACATCTACGCACCGACACCATCTATAATAACAGACTCAAACATAAAATAGGTAACCAATGGAAACCATGCACCATTTGACAGTACCTTCTCAAAAATAACACGAGTTAAAGTTGCGTACAATTCAAACCAACTTGGATCATTAAATATATTAACCACAGGGAGAAAAATAACTCACTACAACCTTTGCTCCGACTATTAAACAACAGAAATCCTCTCCAACGACGCCTGGCAGTAAATAGAGTTGTGCTCCAAACTCTCCCACAGGGCCGCATTCCTTTCACCTTAGGTCAGAGACCTGTTCTCATACGATAACAGAGTCTACTCTGGGCCCCTGATCAAAAGCAAGTCCACTAGCAGATAGGGTACCTCTATGTACATGATAGGCCCGAACACATGGGCTGAATCAGTGCCCCCCCCCCCTCATTCTCCCCCAACACACACACACACACACACACACACACACACACACACACACACACACACACACACACACACAGTCCCGGGACCCCCAACACAGTCCTCCAGCCCGGTCCCCCCATGCCCCCCCCAACACACACACTGCTCCAGCCCGGTCCCGGGCCCGGACACACGGGTAGCTCTGACGCTAGTTAGCAAACAACTCCAGGACATGGCTGCCCTTTACCGACTCCTCTGGACAACTTGTCAAAATTGTCTTTTGCCTTAAATGCTTTCTCAAAAGGTGTCTCTTCACCCAACAGTGGAGGTGTAAAGTATGAAGTGAATTTAGAGTGAAACCGAGTGAGTCGGACCGGTTGGAGGAGGCTCACCGAGCCGCAGGGTAACCCGGGAGGGGTGACTGAGATTCGGTTCTAAGGCGAAGTAAAGCGCCCTGGGTCGATCGATACACACGAAAAAACACGAAAACACTTAAAAACATTTTAAACTGCTGGAATAGACAACTTACCGACTCTGAGTGAACGGAGGCGAACAGAAACAACACGAGGCACACTTTAAACATGGTTTCTGTCCTTAAAAGTCTAAAAAAATATGTATTAAAAAATTATTAAAAGCGCTTGGTTCGCGGAGGAATTCGCGGAGACCGGGAGGTGAAAGGAGGCGACGGGATCTGCTTTCTTCACCAGATGTTATCGATTAAGTCCCGGTGTGAAAAACAAACACTGTCCACCTTGTTGATCACCTTTGAATATTCTTGCGCAACGTTTGTATCCTTCTCTGGAGTTCGTGATCGAACAGACTGCGCCTGCCGGGAGCGACATGCGCTATATTACCGCGGCGACCAATCAGCGACGAGCCCAGCGTCGGCCGTGGCCAATCAGCGACGCTTGGTGGTTTCCGTAATTTACCGTAAATGACCGACTCGCGTTCAACAGCACGTTGGCCCGGCCCCTGCTGAGCAACGGAACTTCACAAAAGTTTCCAACTCCCAAATAGTTCACGTAGTTAAGGACTCGCTTACCGGTTGAATTAGCAACACAACTTTGAGTCTTACTGCTTTAGCGACACAAACATGTCAACACTGGACCTAAAATGGTTAATGGCTGGAGATCTTTCCCATTATCATGTGATCGTTTGAAGAATAATTATATTATTAAATATGATACGTTTATTTATACCAGATTGTAAATTGGGGAATGTACAGGCCTATTATTATAAAATATTATATCAAATAGGTAATATGATCTTGTATAGCATGATTGTCACTTGAAACTCCTTTTCCATCTGACGTCAGTTTCCGGAAGCCTTTCGATTTCCCTTTTTTTTCCCCCCACTTCTCTCTGTCGGACTTTTCCGACCTTTACCGCACACTTCTGTACGTAAAGATTAACCAAATAAAAAAGAAGTCCCCACCTCTCTGACTTTGAAAGTGTGATTAGTTGCGTGGTATATAAATGTCACTTACTATCACAACCACGCATTTGTATGTAGTGTTTGTGTGTGCTATTTGTACTGTGTGTGTGTGTGTGTGTGTGTGTGTGTGTGTGTGTGTGTGTGTGTGTGTGTGTGTGTGTGTGTGTGTGTGTGTGTGGGGGGGGGGGGGGGGGGATCTGAAGTGTGCGAGTGTGTTGTGTCTGTAGTGTGTTTGTGTTTAGTGTCTGTAGTGTGTGAGTGTGTTTGTTTGTATGTGTGTGTGGTATCTGAAGTGTGTGAATGTGTATGTTTGTGTGTGTGTGTGTGTGTGTGTGTGTGTGTGTGTGTGTGTGTGTGTGTGTGTGTGTGTGTGTGTGTGTGTGTGTGTGGTATCTGAAGTGTGTGTGAGTGTGTATGTGTGCGTGTGGTGTGTGTGTGTGTGTGTGTGGTATCTGAAGTGTGTGAGTGTGTATGTGTGTGTGTGGTGTCTGTAGTGTGTTTGTGTGTGTGTGTGTGTGTGTGTGTGTGTGTAGTACGTTTTACATCATACACTACATTTGACTAGGCAGGTAGCAGCACGAAACCGGTGACGCGCTGGAGAAAACATGTTCTGCATTCCACACTTCTGCTGTAGGAACCGTGATGTCACACCACTGGTCCGCCGCCATTGGACGTTTGCACTTGATGTCATCCAGGGAGAGAATGCAGAGATGCAGGTTTATCTGTTTCCCCAAATGTCAATTTAGAGGAAGATATCACTAAAGGTCATGTTCACAGTGTGTGGGTGGGTGTATGTATGTGTGGATGTGTGTGTGTGTGTGTGTGTGTGTGTCCACACTCCAGACCAGTCCACACTCCACACCAGCCCAGTATCTAGACCAGTCCACTCTCTAGACCAGTGCACTCTCTAGAACAGACCTATCTAGACCAGTCCACTCTCTAGACCAGACCTATCTAGACCAGTCCACTCTCTAGACCAGTCCACTCTCTAGACCAGTCCACTCTCTAGACCAGTCCACTCTCTAGACCAGTCCACTCTCTAGACCAGACCTATCTAGACCAGTCCACTCTCTAGACCAGACCTATCTAGACCAGTCCACTTTGTCAACTCACCAGAACAGTCACCTGAGCAGCTCCTGTTTTGTCATTATGACCCAGCGGGGTGTTGGTTCAGTCAGGCCTCGACACCCTGATGAGTAAAGGACAGAACACACTAAAGTCCCGGCGATGGAGAGGTGAGTCCGGGGGAGGTGACCTGAGTCACCAGAAAGCACCTGGTCTGTTGGACCAGGTAGATAAGACCGATTAGGACACGTTTATCAGCTCTGGTCCACGGAAAGGGAGCCGAGGCCCAGATAAGAGAGGTGGCCGCGGGGGTGACATTTAAACAAGGTGAAGTGCATCGGCCATATCAGTCCTCTAGACAAAGGACCACTGGCCTGGGTCTGCTGTCTGTCTGCTCCCTCTCCTCTGTCTGTACATCTATCTGTCTGCTCCCTCTCCTCTGTCTGTATGTCTATCTGTCTGCTCCCTCTCCTCCCTCTTTCTGTCTGTCTGTCTGCTCTGTTTTGATAGGTCTGTCTGTCCATCTGTAATCTATTACTCTGTCTGTCTGTCTGTCTGTCTGTCTGTCTGTCTGTCTGCTCTCTTCCCTCTGTCTGCTGTCTGTCTGCTCTTTTTCCTCCGTCTGTCTGTCTGTCTGTCTGTCTGCTCTTTTTCCTCCATCTGTCTGTCTGTCTGTCTGTCTGTCTGCTCTCTTTCAGTCTGTCTCTGTTTGTTTGACCTTTCATCTGTTTGTCTATCTGTCTGTCTGTCTGTATGCTATCCCCCTGTCTGTCTCTGTTTGATTGACCACCTGTTTGTATACCTGCATGTCCTACCACATATCCAACAGGCAGACAGACAGGTCGTATGCAAACGTCCATATTAAGGATTACTTTTGAAAACATCCTCAAGAGTAAAATAATATGTGACTGTTAACTGTTAAAGCCACAGTTCTACACAGAGCCGGTCAGTCTTCTACTTTGCATTGTATAGCGGATATACCTATATATATATATATATATATATATATATATATATATATATATATATATATATATATATATACCTTATTGAAATATTTCTAAATACTTAGATGATACATTTCATATGTTAGGTTTGGACTGTGTTTATTTTATAGTTAACAATTAGAACATCTCTGCTGTGTAGGAATTCAGCAGACCTCTCAGCAATACAGAGATCGGGAGAAAACGTCCCCATCCATCGTTTTGATAATACCTTTGCGCCCTCTGTCGACCATATTCTTGCATTGCATGTTATATTTCTCTTGTAAGAATTCCTTTGTTTATTTCCATATCCTCCATACTGCTGAATGTGCCTCCTTCTTTACTGACCACACGATTAACTAAACAGTTAATTAATTAAAGTAAACCCGTTAAAAACACATGACGCCCGAAATTTAGAGTTTAACGAAGATTTACAGCAGAGAGGATTAACTGTTTACAGACGGAACTTTTGTATGCTTTAATAGTGAAATGATAATAATAAAATAAAACACTAGATGTCGCTCTACTCAAACGTTCAGGTTGGCCCGGGTCATGGTTTCCATTTACTGAATAAAATGAGTGTAAGTAATACGGACTAAATCCTGGAGGGACTGAACCTGAACTAATGTCATATAGGCTACTAGATAATCGAAGAGGAAAAAAGCGATGAGATGTCACTAAACTAACTTGATTGATGTTTCCATTGGGTGGCCTGCCAGCCACCCGATTATTTTAGTTCAGAATGTTTCCAAAGTATTAATTATAGTTATACTTAAGGGCCCTAATCTTTTCAACAGGTTAAAAGGTTAATTTTTGTTTGTTGTCAACATCCTGTGAAAAATATCATGAATAACAGTTTAACTAGTAAGGGTAATGACAGCATTGGCCTCATCTCTACACAATATCCTCCCATGTCTGTCTGCAAGTGCTATTGTATGTGTGTAAGCAGTTTTGTAGTCGCAATTTAAAAAGTGTGCGTGTGTCTGCCACGCCCCAAGAACTCAAACCTTCAACCCATGATGGACCCTGGTCCATCACGTATTCCTTAGGGCTGGTAGGGACCCCTAGGGGCAGGGAGGCCCTAACTACTGAGGCCTCTGAGTTAAACCTACGTTAAGTCATTTTATGAGTGAGCCTCCGTCTTATAGCTGTGGTCTGATCAAAGTGTCCACACGCTTTGAAGTGCGGCTCCAGAGTCAACACATCAGCAGTTCAGGACAGTTCACCACTGTTTGGATCTAGCTGTGTGTATGTGTGTGTGTGTGTGTGTGTGTGTGTGTGTGTGTGTGTGTGTGTGTGTGTGTGTGTGTGTGTGTGTGTGTGTGTGTACACGAGTGTGTGTCTGTGTGTGTGTGTGTGTGTGTGTGTGTGTGTGTGTGTGTGTGTAAGTGTGTGTGTGTGTGTGTGTGTGTGTGTGTGTGTGTGTGTGTGTGTGTGTGTGTGTGTGTGTGTATGTGTGTACGAGTGTGTGTGTGTGTGTGTGTGTGTTTTTACTTTCTAAAAGCACTCAGATTAAAGCTATTACAATTTAAACGGATTAAGAAGCACAAGGGAGATCTTTAAGATGTTGGACTTTTCAACCACAGCCTTATTTTCTGCACCTGTGAACCAGGGGTGGAACAC
>NW_028177534.1:0-13081 GCF_964030765.1 Micromesistius poutassou | reverse complement strand
GAGAGAGAGAGAGGGAGAGAGAGAGGGAGGGAGAGAGAGAGAGAGGGAGGGAGAGAGGGAGGGGGGGAGAGAGGGGGGGGGGCGGGGGGGGACGGAGAAAGGGAGAGAGAGAGCGAGAGAGAGAAAGAGAGAGAGAGAGGGAGAGAGAGAGGGAGGGCGGAGAGAGGGGGGGGGCGGGGGGGACGGAGAAAGGGAGAGAGAGAGCGAGAGAGAGAGAGAGAGAGACACACACACAGGGCTCCCAATAAAAATAGCACTCATTTGTGCTTACAC
Source organism: Micromesistius poutassou (assembly GCF_964030765.1). Taxonomy (NCBI): domain Eukaryota; kingdom Metazoa; phylum Chordata; class Actinopteri; order Gadiformes; family Gadidae; genus Micromesistius; species Micromesistius poutassou. Next base: position 12,808 of record NW_028177534.1, on the reverse strand, counting down.
AATGTGGTTAGGCTTATCAGTGTTTAAAACGTGCAGCGAGTGGAACCCTTTCTTTTGGCTCGCTGCAGATGGGCTTCCCGTGGCCGTCGGGCTCACCAGTCGCTTTGCTCTGAGGAACAGGTGCCATGACACGTCACAAATAACATTAGAACCACAAAACGTGAGGCGGCAATAACAAAGCCACGTCCAGGCACTGAAGTAAGTTGGAAATCAAATAGCCGTTAACAACAGCAAGGGACTATGACTTTAAAGAATGTGCTTATCGCACGCATTGGTGTACATGTTTTTTTATCCAACACCTCTCACCTTTTAGTGGTTATCCTTTTCCCTCTTGTTTTTCAAATAAATAATACCCCACCTGCTGCGTCTACGTTTATACTCACACATTATTATTATCGTTTATTTGCTTTTTATGAATGGAACAACTCAATGGCGGTTGAGGTGTGCGCACGTCTCCCATGATCAGTTTAGGGACATCAGAAAAGGGGATTTGGAAGCGCATTCATGGCGGTCATTTAATGATGATGGAGAGAAAACCAATTAAAAGTTAATCAAATAATGTCCGCCATTCTGTGAAAGACACATGCTGAGGTGAACTGAGGGAGTGAGAGTGAAACATGGTGGGGTGTCTTCTGCTGTCCATCACTCTCCCCCTGACGGTCATTACCATGAGATATGGACTGCATTGTGTTGAAAATGGAGATTTCAGCGTTAAGGTGAGTGGGCCAAGAGAGGCTTGAGTAAAAGATGTCTTTGAAGGGCCGTTGCAAATAAGATATATTATGTTTAAGTGTACAGAACCTTCACAACTCAGTGCTCGGTGAGAACACCTTACCCTTGAGATGTGAACTGAATGCGGACTAGATTTGTGGACAGTAGCTGTTCACCAAGGCTAAACTTTGTATTTTTTCGTTAATTCTATATCAATATAGTTGATAAGATATCCTACCTAATGAAACATGCCAATCATAAGTCACACGTTAAATTAGCTTTCTTTGTCTGAAAATCTATGTATGATACTAAGATACTAAAATAAACATGTAGTGCAAAAACGTTCAGTAAATTATCTGTATTGTCACCAATACATTTTCTGATAAAATGACTATCAATCTCACCTTGATTTATAAATTGTTCTATATATAAAAGGAAGAACACCATGGTAGATAAAGGTTTATGTATGATACAGAGAGACAGACAGAGAAGAGCTGGAGAAAGGGAGATTATGTTGGACTATGATGAAAGGCTTGATTGATTAGAGAGTGATTGGGGTAAATGGGCTGGAAGATGGCTCTATCTTTGTGTCTCTTTTCCATGCTCTCTCATGCCTTTCTGCACCCACCCATAGTCCCTCTCTCCCCTCTTTGTCGCTCTCTCTCTCTATTTTTGTTTCTTCCTTCGTCACCCCTTTTCTCGTTGGTTTCATCATAGCAACCCATCAATGGAGCGTCTCTCTATCTCTCCCCCTCTCCCCCTCTCCTTACCTTCTCCCGCTCTCTCTCTCCTAATGGTACAGCTATTAGTACTAATGCATTTCAAACGAACAGCAGCTGCCACATCACAATCTGATGAAAAGTGCATGTCTTCCTCCTTCTCCTTCACCATCGCCTTCCTTCTCTCCACAGCCACTCCACAATGGAAAGTGACAATAAAAATACACGTCTGGGCTTTCAATAAGGGCAATTGCCGCTTTTCCACCGACAGTATCAGCTCGACTCGACTCAACTCGCCTCGACTCGGTTCCAGGCGCGTTTCCATCTAAAAAAGTACCTCGTCATTAGGTTTTAATCACGGGTGACGCGATTCCCGGGAAATCTGAATCTGATCAAGACTATTTCCTGATTCCCGGGAAAGGTTATGATGGGAAATAAAATAAAATAAAAAGCGCAATGACTGCGCGTCTATTGTTGTCATACGGTAACGTTGATGGAGGCGAAACTCGAGCCATGGGAAAGGAACGACACTAAAACGAAACAGCGAAACGCTGATCCTCCGGAGCCGGTCCGTGGACTCCAGCCACGCCGGACACACACAACCACGCGCAGCCTAACTCTAGCCCCGGGAAAGGAGCGACACACACGGTGAAACGCTGATCAGTGTCCCCCTCGGGAGCGGGTTCGTGGACTCCAACCACGCCGGACACAACTTAACTTTGAGTGATTATTCCCATTTACAGCCGCTGGTCAATCAGTTACCAGCAGCCTGTTTACGTCACACAAAAGTACCTACTCCGCTCGCTTGGAACCTCGACGGAGGTAGTACTAAAAAAAAGTACCCGGTACTAGGTACCGGGTACTTTTTTTGCCAATGGAAACGCAAAAAAGGCGTGGCGAGTCGAGTCGAGTCGAGCTGGTACTGGCGGTGGAAAAGCGGCAAATGTCAGTTCCTATTCTGGAACTACATAATACAAAATAATCGGAGAGGAACACACACGGAAGCCGATGCTATAGTTTACATAGCATGCGTCGCTCGGGCTGCCAATTAGCTTCTTGGACTTGGAGAATGAGGACGAACACGCTTGGCTAAGTGGGGACGTTTTCCTCTTCTTCTTCCCCATTGGGGTTTCAGAGCACAGCAGACTCCTTCTGGGTGAGGGTATTGCTGCTCCATTATGGAAAAAAATCCTAATCACAATTATTTTGGTCAATATTGAAATCAGGATTATTTTTGAGTTTGAAAACATGATGCATTTATTCAGCATTTTTCTCCAAAAAAAACACATGAAATATTTGAATGAATAAAATAAATATACTTAAAAAAAAAAAAAAAAAACGTTATTATATATTATATATTATATAATTATATTAGTTTGGAGATCGTTTTACCCAAAAATCGAAATCGCGATCAAGATTTGATTAATTGCACAGCCCCAGGTGAGGGACCACGGCATTCCATCGCTGGGCTTGGATAGAAACGCTCCACGGAGGGCGAGGCGCCGTGACCTTGAGGAATCAGCGGCGATCAAACACCTTAATGTCTATTTCACACCCCATTTCATTCCAATGGATTTAAAACCCGCAACGGCCATCACAACAGTTGTTACGATCAACGTTTCATCGTCCGTAATGTCCTGCCGTGAATGGTCGAGACCGAGTGAACCGGTACTGAAGAAGACCCGGGTGTTGAAGGTGTGTGTGTGTGTGTGTGTGTGTGTGTGTGTGTGTGTGTGTGTGTCTTTGCAGGTGGTCTCCCTGGTGGGTGTGAGCATGTGTCGGTAAAGGATCAAAGTTGAGTGGTGGGATTGGTGGTTGGTAGTGTGGGCGGGGTGGGATTGTGCATCACGTCCACCCATCGCTACGGTAACAGCTGCGACAGCAGCCGCTGTGCGTGCCAGGCGTGTCATTGAGTCCCTGTGATGTCACTCCACGTTTGGTAGGAGTGAGCAGATGGGCCGGGCCAGGTAAAGATCTCACCGTTAATAAACACTAAACAACACATCCACAAACGGTGCCAAACAACACCCACCCAAAACATCACACTCTGCGTACAGACGCTGGAGCCCATCCAGGTACAGACACAAGACATGGGCCAAAATGTATTCTCCTTAATTTGAATTGAGTGTTTTATGGAAAAGAAAAGAATCATTTTGCCAGTCAGATCGCAACAAAAATGAAATACAAGTTTTAGCCAATCAGATCGCTGAAAAAACACCTTTTTTTTTTGCCAATCTGACCGCTCGAACCGACACACACACACACACACACACACACACACACACACACACACACACACACACACACACACGCACGCGCGCGCAACCACAGTTCCGAGCCGACATTCAAGTCCCACAGATTCCAAAACATGAGCCCCTCAGTACGGATGCTGCTGGAGCACAAACTGGTAGAGCCAGACGTACCACACTAACAGACAGACAGACACGCACGCACGCAACCCCAGGCCTGAGCAGACGCTCAGATCCCCTAAACTCCAAAACATTTCACTCGTGTAAATACTCTTTTCCTCTCCTCCTGACAGACGCCCCGCCCTGCAGTTTAAAATGCACCGCGTTCCCCCTAATATGCCCAAAGTGCACGCGAGCCCTAATCTAATTAGACTGTCAGTCACCAGTGTGTTCAGCCAAAGAGAAATTAGGAGGGCACAACATCTTCAAACAGGGGGGGGGGGGGGGGGGGGGGGTGAAAAAAATAAATTCTCATAAGGATATGTGCTGCTTTACTGCCACCTCCCATTCTCCACGCCTAGCGTCTGCCTCTCCTAACGGCTCCACAGCAGCCCTGCCGAGACTCATTACCTGCCCTAATTATGAAGGCAAATGAAATACATCAAAAGCATTGATACACTATTAACATGGGGAGCCGGCATTAGGATTCATTTGACGTGTTTGCAACAATAGGACATTTTGAACCTGTTTTCATGCCCGATTAAAGCCACATGCTGACATGAAACAGGGGGGATTGTGTGTGTGTTTGTGTTTGTGTGGGTTAGGGTGTCTGTGTGTGCGTGCGTATGTGTGTGTGTGTGTGTGTGTGTGTGTGTGTGTGTGTGTGTGTGAATGGGAACAGAGGTTGAGAGGCAGAGTGTATGATGAGGGAGATGAGGGTCGATTGATGACACACCGCAGAACAAGCAACAAAGGCTAGCGAGAGAGACAGCGAGAGAGAGAGAGAGAGAGAGAGATTGGATGCCATAGGGTGACAGCATCATGACCCCCCCATTGTGGTGCACGGGGGCCGAGGTGGAGGAGAGAGAGGCAGCTCCCCCTGGGTGCCCGCCGAGGCACAGCGTACCGCCAGAGACCGGGGTCCAGGAGGACGGAGCGGGCGGTGGTCAGAGCAGTGCATCAGCGAGTGTAAGCGACCATGAATAAAAATGGACTTTGCCCGGGAAGCAAGGGCTCATAATTATTCGTTTTATAAATCAGTTAAAGCCTTTTCTCAAACATCCCCCGGGAAGCGCAGGGTTAAAAATCCATTTGTGGCAAGTGTACCATGACAGTGAGCTCGTCTCCCTGGAGACGGAGGATATGAGTGAGGAGGGTGTGTGTGTGTGTGTGTGTGTGTGTGTGTGTGTGTGTGTGTGTGTGTGTGTGTGTGTGTGTGTGTGTGTGTGTGTGTGTGTCAATGTATTGGCTTGCTGAGGTTACATATCTGCGTGATTATGTACACAAAATGTGTGCATGTGTGTGTGCGTGTGTATGTGTGTGTGTGTGTGTGTGTGTGTGTGCTTGTGTATGTGTGCGTGGATCAATACACATGCAGGGTATCGGTGTGTTTACAAATCGGTGAGCCAGTGAAGCACGCTGCCTCGCACACACACACACACACACACACACACACACACAGAAACACACACACGCGAGCACCAGTTTGGGCTCCTCTATTTGGATTTCAAGAGACATTTTCTCCTCATACAAAGGTCACCGATGGCAGAAGGCAGCGTACTCAGAGAGCTGTGGCCTGTGAAACACAACTGATTGACAGTATGTAAATAATGTTGTACACCATGAAATTAACAACCGCAAAAAAAAAAAAAAAAAAACGGACACGGTGAGTGTGTGTCTGTGTGGGTCTGTGTGTGTGTGTGTGTGTGTGTGTGCCTGCGAGTGTGTGTAGTTAATCATGTGCATTAGGCTGAGCTGCGCATATTAACATCCAATTTTTAATACTACTTCTTCGGTCGCTACCGTGGGGCTGATCACATGGTCGTTAAAGAGTTTTAAGTGGAAAAGAAAAGAGGGACATAACAAAATTGAGGGGAAAATTGGAAACAAATTGGTGAAATGAGGAAATAAAGGGGAGGGTATAGTGCCCTGGAGCAACAGGAGAGAAACATAGGGAGGGAGGAAGAGAGGGAGGGAGGGAGAGAGGGAGGGAGGGGGGAAAGAGTAAAGAGATGGAGGGAAGGGGGGAAATGGGGAGAGTGAAGATAGGGGAGGAGGAGGGAGAGAGGGAGGGAGGTAGCTAGAGAAGGAGGGAGGCTGGAAGGAGGGAGAGTGGGAGGGAGGGACCTAGAGAAGGAAGGGGGTCGAGGTGGGGGGGGGGGGGGGGGTAGAGGGAGGTACTTAGAGAAGGAGGGAGGCTGGAGGGAGGGAGAGAGGGAGGGTGGGACCTAGAGAAGGAGGGGGTGGAGGGAGGAAGGGGGGATGGAGAGAGGGAGGTACCTAGAGAAGGAGGGAGGTGGGAAGGAGGGAGAGAGGAGGAAGAGTCGGAGGAAGAGCGGGAGGAAGAGAGGGAGGGAGGGAGGGAGGTACCTAGAGAAGGAGGGAGGTGGGAAGGAGGACAAGAAGGAGGGAGGGAGGTGCCTAGGCTAAAGTACTTTACCTTCACTCCGTCCTGCCACTCGTGTTCCTTCTGAAGCAGCTCTGCCTCCCGGGCTAGTTTCTGTCAAAACAAGCAAAAACATATCAGCATTGCTATTTCATTGAGAGTGTGTGTACATGTGTGTGTGTGTGTGTGTGTGTGTGTGTGTGTGTGTGTGTTTTTTTGCATTTATGATAAAACGTTAAACATAAAAGTGCACACAGAAGGAAATTCTAATTCAAAAACTACTGAAAGTCGCTGTATTAGTTCATATTGAGCAATTGCAATTGTGAATAGAAAGTATGGCACTAGATTGTATCTATCTGAAAATGAGGTCTTGCTTTAAAGGCTTTTTATCTCTGTGTCAACCAAGATCAAACATTTGCTGCTCGTGGATCATTGTGAATAGTTCTATGAGCAACAGCTTATCTCTGGATGGAATAGTTACTATATTGGCTGGGCAATAGACAGCCCCTCTGTCATGGCTGTGTGTGTGTGTTTCTATATCTAGTTCTCGCCCCAGTCTCTCACTGGTGGATTAGCCTCTGTCTCAGTATGTAGGTTTCCCTGCCTCCTCTAGGGGGCGATCTGGTTCAAATCCCAGGATGCTCTGTCAAAGTCCCCGGGCTCTGAAATTATAAACTCTATTTAGACTGTGGCTACGGCCGCATTCAGTTCTGGTTCTGCACTGAAGGACTAGTTCCCCAGCGGGGGGTATTTTTATTATCCCTAACCAGACAAGCCAATGTGAACTAATGTGAACCAATGTGTAACGTGAACTCGCACATTATAAAAGAGATGCCCTATTTCCAGCGGCAGCCCCACCCACTTCCTCTCGACAGGCTCCTCCCACTAGAAAACCGTGACCCGTGATCGAAGTGGTCATCTCGGGCGCTGTACAGTGCACTATTTAGGGTGCCACTGTTTTGTAGTGTTGTCCGAAATGTGTACAAATCTGGTTCTCTATACGTTTTCTACTCAATACCCATAATGCACCATGAAATAAGTCTACAACTGATGCATACGTATTTCCTCACAATATCCCACGATACACTCAGATACACTCTCAGATTCATCCAAGAGAGTCGGTCCGGCGCATACGGGATATTTATGCAAACGGTCTGTCACGCTGTGACTTCTAACATGTGTCGCCTTGTTTATAAAATCAATACACGTCCCGTCGATGGAATTCCTGAGCAAAATTGTAAGTGTTCCTGAATCCCCCCTATACCAATTCTCTACATAGTGTACCATATAGGGAATAGGGAACGAGTGAACCAGTGAGCCAAATGGAACACAGCCCCAGTATAACGGCTTGGCTTCACTGAGGGGGCGTGTCCTGTAGGAATTCTACAAGGTGGATACAGATTGGTGTGTGTGTGTGTGTGTGTGTGTGTGTGTGTGTGTGGGCGTGTTCGTCCATGCGTGTGTGCATGCGTGCGACGTCATGATTAAACGTCGATAGCCCCTGTTATAGGAATCATGATAAGCAAGATCAAGGAAGAAAGGGATGGACCTCGCCGGGCCTGCATGCCTTTGGCTTTTAATCACCTAAATGACGGCAATGAAAGATTCCACGGGCACCCTAACGAGATTGAGAACCACTCAAACAATGCAACAAGGAACTAATTAGCCTATTGGAATGATTGCCACGGAGTTCATTAGAAAAGACAGTAATTTGGTGGCCTCCGTTAGAGAGGGTCAGCTCTGCAAAAGGGCAGAGGCAAGTGGTAATCTCCCGGTGAAAGCTATTAGGACTCAAACATTTTTTCAATTATGGGAAACATGCAGCAGCTGGACATCAAAGTCCAGGTTCCCTGGATTTACCGGAGAACCTACTGGAACCCATGGGCTGTGTTACGGACCTCAGCTGATCTGAATGTGTTTTTTTTGTACGTTCCTTCAACGTCCTCCACTACGGCCGAGTCGGTGAAGGTTGGGTATTTTGTTGTTGCGTTCGTGACCTTTCCCCCGAAGGAGCCCGAAGGGAGGTTACCTCAAGATCAGGAGCAGAATCCATCTCCAAACAAACAAGAGACCACCTGACACCCCTCCCACCTTCACCCCCAGGATCCCCCCAGGACATCCACCCCGTCATCTTCTGGGCTCTGCCTTCTCCTCAGAAACACCACTAGGATTATTATTTTTTGATATATATACACATAAATATACAAAATATCGTAATTTGTACCGTACCCATCTTCATAAACCGTTCCCTTCCTCTGTCACTGTAGCTCAATACTCCATTCAGCTTCCATCTTCCCCAAAACGATTGGTCCCCACAGTGATCTCCCATCCCTCTCCCTCTGGTAGCCCAACAGAGACCCCCCCGCGCGTGCGTCTCCCAGTCCCTCAGCGCTCTGCCCCCCCTCCCCCCCCCCCCCCCCCCCTCCTAGATGGATGTGCAACATAAACAGCCCATGAATCAGTGAGAGCGAGTGAGGGGGAGGGAGAGAGAGAGAGAGAGATGTGTGGAGCAGGGTGGGGATATATATCATCTGTGCTGGTGGCTGCGGTCCAAGCTGCTTAGAGCGCCGGAGAAGCATAGTAGAGCGATCAGCGGCGTACAGCACAGATAAGCCCTCCACACACGGGGCCCACACAACACTGGGAACACGCCCACCATGCTGGGAGGGTGGGGGGGGGGGTCCAGTCTTGAGACTCAATGCCCGGTGCCCCGCACCCCCGTCCTCCTCCACACGCCAGGGTACAGCCGTGTGACGGATCCTCTGTCCTACCCATTATCCATACCCCTGTCTGCAGGCAAGGTCAGCAAGCATAAACACCCCCCCAGAGACAGAGTGGTGGGTGGGGGTGGGTGGGTGGGGGGAGTTTATTGATAGTAGCACATTGTCTGATGTTAATACCCCGCCTTCCTACACATACATAACTTTAAACGTCAAAAGGGAGAAAGAGAAATAAATTGTAAAAAAAAAAAAAAAAAGGGGGGGCACACAATGCATTATGTGGAGCGGTTGACAGTCTATTCTTCACAAGCTGCTTTGGAGGCGGCCGCGACGAGCCCCGGCAACGCTGTGTCGTCTTCCTCGAGAAGCCGTGAAATATGGAGGAGGGAGGGAGAGAGAGAGAGGGAGGGAGGGAGGGGGAGAGCAGAGAGAGAGAGAGAGAGAGAGGGAGGTAGAGAGCGTGAGAGGGAGAAAAGAGACGTGGCGACAGAGCGAGAGAGAGGCAGGGAGCAAATGATGGAGACAGAGTGATGGGGAGAGAAAGAGAGGGAGAAAGAGAGGGAGAAAGAGAGGGAGAAAGAGAGGGAGAGAGAGAGGGAGAGAGAGACGGATAGAAAGAGAGCAGCAGAAAGACCGTGAGAGAGAGAGGGGGAGAATCGTCATGAAAGGCTCAGCGTGAGACGATTAGGATCTTTTAATATTCATAACCGTTTGGTTTGCACTGTTCCGGAGGGGGGGGCGGCCTGAATCACTCAAAGTCATGTTATTTCATGTAGAGGTGGGTGGAGGGGTGAGGACAGGGGTGTGACAGCCCACCAGGGAGGGAGTGTGTCATGGCGTGGTGACACAGCTACACACACCCCGCTGTAAGACTGCTGGCTGAGGCCGGTTAGAGAACATCAGGGTCTCTTCTGCAGGCTTCCTTCACTCTGAGGGCACTGCACTACACACACAGCGGACCCTGTCTGCAGGAGCCCTGTGTGTGTGTGTGTGTGTGTGTGTGTGTGTGTGTGTGCATGCATGTCTGAGTGTGTGTGTGTGTGTTTGTGTGTGTGTTTGTGTGTGTGTGTGTGTGCATGCATGTCTGAGTGTGTGTGTGTGTGTGTGTGTGTGCATGCATGTCTGAGTGTGTGTGTGTGTTTGTGTGTGTGTGCTTGCGGGCATGTGTGTCTGTGCGTGTGATTGCAGACTCGCATCGGGCCACACAACATTTTTTCTACCTGACCCCTGAGCTGTCTGGAAATGCCGCTGTCACCTTGGGGACCGTGCCGCTGTCACCTTGGGGACCCAAGTCCATCATTCTACTGGGTCCCGTCCCCGCCCTCCCTGAGTGACAGCACAGATAGCCAATAAGAGACCGTTCCCAAGACGCCCAATGCCTTTGCAGAGGAGAAAGGCTTTTTCTTACGCGCTTATCACAGAGCCGTCATTATGCAAAACAAGGTTGCTCCTGTTCAATCACATACTGAAGCATATTGCATGATCACCAGAAACATCAGTACTAATATAATTATGCTATAATTACATTTGATGCAAGCAAATATGTGCACATAAGCTGCCGTTTACAGCATTATTATTTTATATATATTACATTTCCATTTTACTAGTAATTAATAATTGACAAATAATTGTTGGTCTCCACTCTGAAATGCTTTCCCATTATCTACATTTTGATGGAACAGTTGGACGATGACCTTAGACTAAGTATTTCAGAGGGTACGGGTGTGGTTCAGCCATCTGTCCAATAGGGGGCAGCGGTGTGAGATGAGCCCCAGTAGTAACAGCAGTAGCAGCAGCAGCCGGAGCAACAACCAGTGGAGCCTGTCAGAGTGAGAGCAGACTGGTTTAAGCTCTTCATTCTGTCTGTTACTTGGCCAGGATTAGGACCAATCACAAAACCCACTGAGTCAGAACCGGGCCCCTATAACAGATGGAGGGACTTTCCACTCCAGAATTCAAAACATCTCAGGAAAATTCCTCCTATCTCCTTTTCTCTCTCTCTTTGGGTTTCAGCAACCCTCCTCCTCCTCCTCCTCCTCCTCCTCCTCCTCCTCCTCCTCCTCGCCACTAGACGCCAACTGGCCTCTTCCTCTGAACTCCTCCATCTCGCCTTCACTCGTGTGTCATGTGACCACCCTCTCCACCTGTCTGTCGCCTCCTACACGTTCTCCCGTCTTTAATAGCGGATCTTTCTGTAGCGTTATTTGCTAAGCGAAAATGTAATAACAGAATAATTGCTCCACATGATAATAGGTATATAAAAAAAAGAGGAAATGATTAGAATGAAAAGATTAGAATGGAAATAAGAATAAACAATAAAAAATGCAGGGTTAGGCATGGGGAAATTAAGAACTTGACTTTTTTAAGTTGAACTTAACTTGACAATTAACTTAGATCGTTGGCTAGTTTTCGTTTATTTTCTCCTGTTGGCAGCTGGGAACTGTAGTCTAGTAATTTTCCCATCACGAAAGGCACAGGGTTTAAATGATATTCCTTCCTCGTCTTTTCCACATTGGCGACGGGATGTGAATGCGACTGGCTGTCACCTCACCCATGGCAACCGCAGCTGCGCGCACGCTTTCCTTTTTTCCGCCTTCCAAAAGTCAAACACCAGCTTTCTGTATGCCGCGACATATGCACACAGAAATACCATGTTTTCCATTAAAAGATTGCCAGCATTGTGCAGAGAATTTTCAGTCCCTGGCTCAAAGGGAGGAGAAAGGCAGCTGTCTTTCCCCAGGAACAATGGCGTCTCTCATAGAGCAGCAGAATAGAACTCCATTATAGCCATTTTTTAAGAAGTCAGTGTAACTGAAAATAATTGACCTTGATCATACGCCTTTGAATACTAATCAAGCCACTCAGAGGCTTGTAATACGGTGGTTCTGAACTACATTGCGCACGTGGACGACGTACACCATCCGAGCACTCCGGCGTTGCACTGCCCCATGTAGCGTATCGATATAGAAAACGGCCTAGTGCTGCGACTACTACGCAACGAGGATATGCCGTTTTCCTCCCCATTGTTTTTCCATTTTAATTTCAGATGCCTCGCTCGAAAAACAAACGGCTCATCTATCTCATGGAGCCACACAGCGGTAACGCCACGCCGCCAAGCTAAGTGGCGCCGTTATTGTGGCGCGGTCCTCCAAGACTAGGCTATTGTCCTGCTCATTACCACACACCCGACGCACCCACTGCGGCATATTCAATCATCCCTCGTTTTGGTGTTGGGGCGATGGCGGCAACAACTGTGTTTTTTTTTACGCCGGCCGCACGAGGAGACCTTTACCGACGAAGCAACACCCGAGTGCTCAGATCATTTGGAGAGGAATGATCAAATCAAACGGTTACACACGTTACATGGCCGTGATGTAGAGATCGCTCCATCGACGTAGCGGAACGCAGCGCCACACAGCGAGGAATCACAGCAAAGGGTGAGCGTAGAGGGACACAGGCTCGGGGGTGGGGTGGAGTAGTGGTGGTGGAGCGTAGGGTGGTGGGGGTAGTAGGTTGGTCGCGGGGGTAGTAGATTTGCGGGTGTGGTAGGGTGAGGGTAGGTTGTAGGTTGGTTCTGGATGTAGTAGGGTGGTAGGTGGTGTAGTAGGGTGGTTGTTGTCGGTGAAAGGTGGTGCAGGTGGGTGGAGGTTGGTGGTGGTGGAGGTGGGTGGTGGTGGGGAGTATGGTGGTAGTGGGTATAGTAGGGTGGTAGTGGACTAATGGACATGGCACTGAGCCCCCCCGCCCCCCCCCCCCCCGCTGTCACGGCCATCAAGCAGACCGCAAACCAGAGGACAGAGAGACACCGCCATGGGGACGGGCCCAGGGGCACCTTTTTAAATAAATAGATGTACACCGCTGTGT
>NW_028177535.1:0-11286 GCF_964030765.1 Micromesistius poutassou | reverse complement strand
GGGCTTCGCAGCCTCGCAAACTGAGCAGCCGGTGCAGTCAATCAATTATGTCAGACACAAGTTAGCGTGTTTTGCCTTGGAGCTTCTGCGTGGATGAAAAAGGGCTCTGCACGCTTATATAGAACACACACACACACACACACACACACACACACACACACACACAACCAGATGCACTCACGCAAAAGATTTGTGGGTCATTTGTGTGTCAACCCAGGGGTTTGAGGATGTCGTCCTGTCGCACGCACACACACGCGCGGGCACACACACACACACACACACACACACACACACACACACACACACACACACACACACACACACACACACACACACACACACACACATGCACGCACACACACACACCTTTATTGTCACGGTGAAGACCAGCACAGTGAAGACGAGGGTGCCGAAGGTCCAGTTGCCAAACATCTGCATGGAGTACAAAGCAGAACAGATGGTCAGTTCTCTGAAAGGCACGCGCGGGCAAACACACGCACAGGGGCACTCACACGCACACCTCCATCTGTGGATGGCAAGCCGCCTCCACTGCATTTAAACTACAACCTCCGTGTACAAGAGGAGGTCATCACCTCCCACCAGCCCAGAACTAATTTTCTCTTGTTTCACTTTGTAAAATGCTTGTTTTCTTTTCTTTCTTTTTTTTTTAATAAAAGATGCATATATTTCCTGCGCATGGTGGGAGTTTTTATTTATTTTTATAATCATCTAAATATAGTTTTTTCTCAACACAGCCAATCAGGGATGAACATGTGGAATGGATTAATAGCGGGCAGAGACACCGACAGACAGACAGACAGACAGACAGAGAGGCAGACAGATTGATAAAATGGATAGAAAGTGCACACAAGGGAAGGGAACGGGGGAATACATTTAACGGGCGGTCGATGCCTGAAGCTTTCGTCTTTGTCAGACTCGGCCCATGAGGAATATTGATCGTTTAGGAGAAGAGACACAGGAGGAGATACAGTGCAGCCGTCATGACAGACGGCTACTGACAAACCGCTGAATCCTAATGGTCGGATTCATCAATTGTCTCGCGTGTGACCTAGGGGAAAACGCCAATGACTACCGGCGGTGGACTGACTGTCAGACCCCGCTCTGGTCTCTCTCTCCCTGTGGTCTGATGTGTTCTGCGTGTTTCAGTACCTGCCACAGTTGTGGATGGTAAAAGCATGATTAACAATCGGACCTTGCGGTACGTCATGCCACGAATACAGACCGACAGAAACACGCGCGCACGTGCGCACACGCACACACACACGAAACAAAACAGATGTGAAACTTAAGGTCTACGCTGCTACATACTACCAGAGCACAGAGGCAGTGTGGTGATGTGGAGGGGGGTGAGGTTAGCACTAGCGTCTATCAGGTGTATAGCAGTGTGTTAGTGGAGTGGGGGGGGGGGGGGGGGGGGGGGGGGTCTCAGAGGGTTTGAAGGGAGAAGGTTTGGTGAACAAATGGAGCGCTGGAGAAGGCAACTACACAGTCTGGGGGACACCACACACCGGGACGACATGAGCGCATGGAAGTGAGGCTGACTTGGAGTGAGGAATTGTTTCGATGGTTTGGAGGGGGGAGGAGGGGGGGGAGGGGGGGAGGGGAGGGCGGGGGTGAGATGGTCGAGCGTAAAGGATTGAAAACGGGATGACAGGAACTCAAAGAGCGTGAAAAGAGAAAGAGAGAGAGCGGGGAGAGAGGGGGAGGGAGAGAGGGAGAGAGAGAGAGAGAGGCTTACCATCTGTGTGTTGGTGGTCATGAGCTGAGGAAGACAAGAGAAGCAAAACAAAGAGAGAGAAAGCAGAGGGGAGAGAGAGAGAGAGAGAGAGAGAGAGAGAGGAAGGAGAAGGAAAGAGGGAGGAGGAGGAGGGGGGGGGAGAAGAAAGAGAAAAAGTTTCAGGACAACGGGTAAATAAAATGAACTTCAGGATGTATCAACTTAAAAAATAAAGACCAAAACGGCAATCAAAATCAGTTGGTGTGACCACAAGAAATCAACGATACGGAAGAAAGAAAAGATGCTACTGTGTCGTCAAAATGAATGGGAGTCCAATGTGGATCTTTTTACAGAGAGCCCCTCCACAAGGGAATTAAAACAAAGCCAGAATGTCCTTGTGGCACATAATGAAGACAACGTGACCACAAAGTGGTCTCAATACACCTCACTCCACCCTCATGAGAAGATCCAATGGAGATGGATGAGTGTCTTGATCTATCAGTTTGTGTTGACCGCCCTCTCACACAACAACATCCCCGGGGAAGAGGGCAGGGGTGGCGGGGCAGGGGGGGGGGGGAATCTCAAATACACCACAGCCCGCCAAACCACATAGCTGTTCTGGCCCTACCCGCCCCCCCGAACTGAGACTACGATTGGTCTCGGTGGTGTTCATCAGGGGCTCACCTGGCCGTTGCTGGTGAAGGTGGTGTTGTCGAACAGGAAGTAGGCACCGAAGAAGAAGACGACGGCGTCAAACACGCCCAGGCAGGTCCAGTACAGGAAGACCGGCCATCGCAGGAGAGAGTTCTTGGTGATGTCCCTGAGAGAGGAGGAAAAGCGAAAGGTGGGGAATTGCAGTCAACAGCCGAGTTAAAACGATTACGGCTAAAAGGCAGCAAACTTCAAAAGAAGATTTTATTTTGCCAGACTGACGGAGAGCTGAAGAAAACCATTGTGGACCGACTTGTTTTATACTTGAAGCGGTGACGGTTTGGCCCCTGAACTTCCCATTAGTTCAGAATCAGAATCAAACACATGCACTCAATGCAATAACCTTGCAGAAGATTGGGCTAGTTACAAATTCTTTGAAAATGTAATCTTAAGAGGTCAGCATTTCTTTGCCATCAGCAACATAAAGTGTGCTGATGGTTTTAAGCTGCAACAATACGTGACGAAAAAAAAAAACGATCAAAACACGCCACTATGATCTCCTCTGGACGCACTTGTACAAGGACGGGTCCCGCCTGAGCGTATCCATGGAGACGTGCTGCTCCACGAGGCTGTAGAGGAGGATGGGCAGCGAGGTGAAGCTGATGTTGTACAGTGTCAGGTACGCCGTGTCGTACAGAGGCTGCGGAGGGACAAACAAGACCAGGGTCAACAAGTCAAATCTCCAAAGTCATATTTCTAAATCATTTTCGTTGTGTGTCCCCCCCCCCCCCCCCACACACACACACACACACACACACACACACACACACACAGCCCATGGTAGCATCAGCACTCTGATAAGTTACCTGCTGGGAGAAGCCACAGAAGAACTGGAAGAGAAACTGAGGGAAGATGAAGCATACGTTCTGCGGAGGAAACAGAGCGAGGCAGAGAGACGGTGAGCTTTGTACGTTCAGAAAGGTCCAACGATGGCCTCCCTCTACACATGCGTGGTAACGTATCGATAGCGCTCCAACAGCTCAGCGAGTGGGCTGCAGGAAGCGCGGCTGGCCAAGAATAGGGAAGAGTGAATCACTTGGCAGGGATTTAACGGGCCGCTGGTTGCCTCCTACACGGAAGCAACATAGTCCTGTTTTTGGAAACGCTGCGGCACGGACTCACCCGATCCACTCATCTACGGGAATGCTTTCAACTGCTGAAAACCGGACTCTGCTGCAAGGCAGTATCTCGCTGGGAAAACTACGGTACAGCGCCTAAAGGTGAAAGTATACTACTCCGTATCCGTAATCCGACTCCGGAACTACGGAGACCCCCCCCTCGAGCATTCGCAGTTCTCCGTCGGGATGTCGGATACGCGACGCGATTCGCCGCCCGGTTCGCTGACTTACTACTCGTGTAAATAGCGTTGAAAATAAACTAATCTTATTTGGTGTTTTATTTAGTCCTTAATGTGCACAAGTAAACAATGTACAAGGTAAATAAGGTGCAAAGTCAAAACCGGGAAAAGTGTTTTCCGGAAATGATTTTGTTAGAGGACCAATCACAGCCCTGGCCGTCTCCGTCCGTCTCCGTTGCCTCGACGGATTGGACGCGCACGGAGAGGGTCTCCCGACAGGCTCTCTGTCTGTCTCCGTCGGGCTCTCCGTCTCTACGTACAGCACTTTACGTAGTAGTATAAATCCACCTTAAGGAGCGGACGCGCCCGCGGGTTTGGAATACCTTGTAGAAGAAGTACTGCACCAGCTCGGCGATGCGGATGTAGTAGTAGTGACCGTGCACCAGCAGCATCTTCTTCAGGTGCTTGAACTTGGGGATGGCATAGTCGCTGTTCCTCGCCGCCTGCCGTCCCTCTTTACCCATGATTCCTAGCAGGGGGGGGGGGGAATCAGGATCATTGAACCATTATAAATAATTAGTTACGGCGATGTGGTCGTGATAGCAAGGTTGAGGTATGCCATCACGCAACATTTTGACCTTTTCACCACAATCAACACGCGGACACTACACTGCAGGGGCCTCATGCATCCAGCCTCGGCTGAGCCTCATGAATTGTAGCGTTATATTAATTGTAAGCCCCCCCCCATCCAGGCGTTATTTTCACCTACGGGGGATTAATAAAAATTGTATCGTATCGTATTCCCTTATGAGACGGAGGACGCCTGGGAACAAGTCTCCGGGCCACTTCACACCAGCTCACCTATGCCCACGTGGGCTTCCAGGATCATGCTGACATCGTTGGCTCCATCGCCGATGGCCAGGGTTATGGGGTGCTCTTTGGAAGCCTTGATGAGCTTCACAATCTACAGAGAGAAAAAAATATATATATATATATATAAATATATATATTAGGGGTGTAACAAAAACCGATTTGAATCAGAAAATCGATTTTGATTTAAAAGATTGAATCTTCTGAATCGAACTGAATCGAATCGTTCCATTTAAAAAATGTATCGTTCTTGAATCGTATCGTACCCCATGTATCGAGATACGCATCGAATCGTCTTTTATTGGAGAGATGCACACCCCTAATATATATCAAAATCTCCACCTTAATATGTGGGCAAAAAAATGACCCGCTGGTTAACTACAGCAGCTTTTCAATCTCCAAAGTCCTTTTCCTTTCCTTCCTTTTTTTACAGGATGAAGCTGCAACACACTTTGTGACGACGCTGTGGTTTCCGTGCGCTCACCTGTGCCTTCTGCAGCGGGGCCATGCGACAGCACAGCACGGCGCTGCAGTTACGGCACACCTCCAGGAAGACCTCCCGGTAGTTCCCCTCGGGACCGGACTTCAGCACGGCCGTCAGAGTGGCCCCGTCGATGATGAGGCCAAAGTCGAGGCAGTCCACCGACAACCTGCGCGCGCACACGCAACACACGCACGCGCACACACACACACGCACACGCACACACACACACACGCACACACACACACACACACACACACACAGGGTCCTCACATTAGATATCTATTTAGAAAAGGTTTCCTACTTAAATTGTAATGCATGATATCATATATATGATATCATGATATATCATAATATAATATATGATATATAAAACTTGGTCAAAAAATGTATGTGAAAAAGGATGATAGTCTGTATTCAATCACAACATGAAACAATGAGACACACCACACACACACACACACACACACATGTCCGGTCACATCACCATTGCAATGTCATAATGCATTACGTAACGTGTGACATCTGCTCAGAAGCCACAGACTGTGTTGTTGTGCGTTTTGATAACGTAGCCGGCTCCGGTGCACAAACACACACACATATGTGCTCTCACACACGTCAAACCCACACACACGCACACACGCATACATGCACACACACACATCCATGTCAAACACACATACGTGCGTGCACACACTCACACATCCATGTCAAACACACATACGTGTGCACACACACACACACACACACACACACACACACACACACACACACACACACACACATCCATGTCAAACATACATGCCCACAGACACACACACACACACACACACACACAGGCGACCTCCACACACACACACACACACACACACACACACACACACGAGCGAGACCTCCACCCACCCGGACATGGAGCGCTGGTGCAGCACGGTGCGGCTGAGCTGGAACATGACGTCGTGGAGGCTCTGCTCCTCCGTGCGCTTCTTGGTGAGCTCCAGCACCTGCGTGCTGCGGCGGAACAGCTTGCTGGCGTAGCACGTGGCCGCTGCCGTCTCCATCTTGTCCCCCGTCAACACCCACACCTTCATGCCCGCCTTGTGCAGCGCCTCAATGGTGTCCGCAGCCTTCTCCTGGAGCCTGGAGACGTGTGGGGGGAGACGGGGGGGAGACAGGGGGAGAGGGGGAGAGAGGGGGAGACAGGGAGACAGGGAGACAGGGGGGAGAGGGGGAGAGCGGGGGGAGAGTGGGGAGACGGGGGGAGAGGGGGAGAGGGGGGAGACAGGGGAGACAGGGGGAGATGGGGAGAGAGGGGGAGAGGGGGGAGACAGGGGGAGAGGGGGGAGATGGGGGGAGACAGGGGGAGAGCGGGAGAGGGGGTTGGGTCACGTCCTCGGTTACAAATCAGCAGGACTTAATTAGTGGAGGGCCGGTCAGCCCAGGGTTAAGGAAACGATCAATCCACCAATCAATCGGTTATCCCCCCATCCCCACCTTCCAGCCCAGGTGATAACTCATCCATACATACACCCCCCCCCCCCCCCCACCCACCCGCCCCCTCCCCCTCCCACAACTCCCCTCTTCCAAAGGACGCAACACGAAGCTGTCAGATCTCTTTGACTGAACAGTTCGGGGACATTGTGATTTGGAGAACATTAAGTGCACTCTGATCAGTCCGCTGTGCTCGCGCTGTTTTGCGTCACAGGGACACATTTGAATTGTCTTCTTTTTTTTCTTTTTTTTAAAAAGAACAAATGACGGAGAAGAGTGGTGAGCTGAGAGCGAATCCCGTATCAATCCTTTAGTCACGGCTGCGTGACTCATTTGGTCCCCCTGCAATCTGTCACCATGACGCTACGCCGTCTTCCTCTCCCTTCCCCCCCCCCTCTCTCCCTCTGCCCTCCCTATTCCCCCCATTCTTCCCATTACCTCTCGTTCTCCCTATCCCAATCATACCAGGGCCTGCGCTGGAGTGTCGCGGTACCCTTGCTGCTGGGAACACCCGCTGATGTCCATGTCCTAGTTACATGAGACGAGATAGAGCTAGAGTGGTTCATCCCAGTTTTTTCACCTCCTCACTAGCCTCCATCTTAACGCTACAACGGCAACAGACCGCAGATGGTCTGCGATGTCAGGAATAGCATTAAACAGTAACAGCAGATGCCCAGCCTTTGGTAGCTCGGTGGCTTTCCATTGTGGATGAATTGCCCACTTTTGATTTATTGAAGCTCATTTTGTTATTATCGTCACAGGAGTTGTTTATGTGTTTCTAGCTCTCGGTGTTATATCCTGTTTTATAATTTGTTAAGTTACACACCTCTTGTCTCCTTTCAGACTTCCTCACTTCCTGCCCTCGTGTTGACTTCCTCCCGTGTGATCACCTGCCCCGGCCCAATTAGTTCCACCTGTGTTCCAATCCTCCTCCCTTTGTGTCTGACCTTTGTTCTCCCAGCTCTCCCTGCGCCAGCTCGTCTTTGTACTTTGAGTCTCCAGCGGCCCGCCACTTCTTTCCTTGTGATCCCCTTGCTTCAAGTAACGATCCTTTGTAATACTACCCGCCCTCTGTGTGTTGAGTCGTGCATTCGAGTCCACAGTCTGTCGCTACGGGAGCGTTTCAATTATATTCCTCAAATCACGATACTCCTTATTTTTCGTTTTCATTCATTAAAAGTCATGTTTAACCTCCTGTTGTGTTATGTCTACAAATGATATTGCACCCCCTTTTAGGTGCTAGGGGAGAGATCCCGAACAAACGTTGGGACTTTTTTGGGGGCAATAAAGGTTGAGACAAACACAACTAGAACACAATCAGACCAACAACAACAACAACGGCCGTTAGTGGCAAACTTCCCCCCTATATCTCCTCCCTATTGCAGTGGAATCTTGGTTCTTACCAAACCAGATCCAACAATTGGCTCACTCTCAGGGTTCCTAATGCACGTTCTGATCTTGGCAAAACTGCCTTCCTCTTTGATGCCCCTAGCACATGGAACGCTCTGCAACAAACACTAAAAGTAGAGGTACTCCCACCTGCTACTGTTTTTAAATGCTTACTATTGAATCTCTGCTTGTCAAATTGCAACTGTTTTTAGTTTATCTACTTATTTGATATGTTTTTATGTTTGTCCTTTTGATGTAAACTTGCCGTCATTGAAAATGAAGGGAAACCTCAATGCCTTACGAGTGTAAATAAAGGTTTGAAATGAAACGACGGCGGCGGCAGCAGCAGACCTGTCCTCCACTGCCGTGGCGCCCAGCAGCACAAAGTCCCTCTCGATGGCGTCGTAGGCCTGGGCCAGCTGCTGCTCCCTGTCCTGCAGGGCCAGCTTGGCGTGGGTCAGGAGCCGGCAGGCCTCCTGGTACTCGTCCGACGAGAGCCGCCGGTAGGCCACGCACAGTGTCCGCAGGCCCTCCTGCGTTACCGCGGAGACGCAGATGGGGATGGGGAGGTGAGGATCAGAGACACGGGGATACGGCCGCGTTTTAAAAGGTCCCCGTGACATGATGCCACCCAGGTGTGGTTGTGATTCGCCGTTACAAGCCGTTTTGGGGCATAAAGTGGGCGTGTCCACCTAGATGTGTGCTGGATAGATCAGTCTACCAGCCCTACCCCAGTGGACCGTAGCAAACGTTCAGCTCATCTATCCCGTCACACATCTAGGTGGACACGCCCACCTGTGATGTCATAAGGGGCTGATTTCCAAAACGGCTCGTAGCGTCTAATCACACTCACACCTGGTGGCGTGTCACGGCGCCTTTAATGCAGGAGTTTTGAGCCTCCTCAAAATGACCAAATTGAAACGGTTGTGAAAACGCGAGGCAAAACCAGATATTTTTCCCCGTCTGTACAGGCGGGAACGCTTTTAACGATCAACGTGGACGACTGTTATCCAAACCCCCGAGAGAGGTAGTGTAACGCCAAGTTCAATCTAGGTTGACTCCCCAAAGGTTCACAAGCTTGCGGAGCTCATACGTCCCCCGGTCGTCAAGCGATGTAAAGCGAAGGGGGTTTCCACACGCACATTCATCTGAAACGTCTGGAATGCTGGAACTCACCACGGCGTTCTGCTCCACGCGGGCTTTCACCTGCTCCACTTTTCCCGACACTACTCGGGGGAAGATGGAGGAATCGGCGCCCTTGCAGAACAACAGGTACTCTCCTGAAGGGACGCAGAACCAGGGGAACACGGAGAACAATGTCAGTGTACACAAGGAACCATAACCGATGAAGGATGTTTGATCACCCGATTCATGAGATGGAGCGCCCCATTTGTGTATGCTGGAGTAATACATATTCTGTTTGTTTGTTGGGTTCCCTTGTTGTGTTGTGTTCTCATACCAGAGCTTGACTTGACGATGACGCTCATTCTCCTCCGGACAGAATCAAAGTTCAGGACGTGGAGGAGCTCAAACCTGAGGAGGTAAACAGAGATACAAATCTGGGGACGGTTCCAAAGACTGTTTGCTTCCTGAAAGATTGAGTCGTGAGGCTGCATAAATACATGGAAAAACAGCAACAGACCTCCTGCACAGCGTTCTCAAGCATTTGATGACCAGGCCTCAAGTGATTCTTAATAAATAAATACATAAATAAATGTATAAAGTAATGAATAAAGTATTGCACAAAGAAAGTACAATGGCAAATAATTGAAAAGAAAACAGACAAAGAACTCATAGATCTTAGCTTTGATTTTTTTTCTAGCTATTTAACAAACGATGTGTTAAGAGTTCAGATGCATAACATATTTCCATTTGTGTCTGACTGCACGAGCATCTGCGCAGTTATGATCCAGAGTGCCCATTACGGGCTGGTATTTGTGCTTCCTCTTTCAAAGAGGGGGCTTATGTCAGCTCATCACTGGGAACGTGAGAGGGGTCTGAGCTTGGTCACGTTTTTTCAAGTCGAGTGGAGCCATTACCAGCCGATACCGCTGAACAGAAAACATGCATTGCAATTCAACGCTAGTCCTTTCAAGGAGAGCATGGTCACATTCCACAATCAGTTTTACTCATGTCTCTATTGTCGATTCACTTCTTGGAGGAGTACATTTGATATTGCACTCTCAGGCCCTGTGCCAATTCTCCCCCTTCCCCTAGATTTGAGCCCTAACCCTAGATTTTGTGTGTTCCTGCGAAGGGGTAGGGTGTCCCAATACTTATGGGAGCAAGGGGGGAGTGCTGTTTTTCCCTTAAAATCAACCCTTGAACGCTAGCTAAGGGTTGATTGCGGCTAAGGGCACTCAAAGCAAGTGTTCTTGCTAAGGGGAGAGAAATGGTGACTGGGCCTCACTCTCACTCACTTCTCCTCGGCGAGATAGTCAGTCCTAATGTTCAACTTTGATTTCAAATTTCATTGCATCGGGGGAACAGCCGTGCCACTGACACAGACTTCTCCATGTTTGTCTGACACGCACAAAACTCTGAAGCGTTTAGCAACTGTATCCCAGTGCCTGGCGGGCCCCCGGCCCCTCTCCTCACCTCTTTGGCTTTTATGATTCTCAAAATAGCTTTTCCATTGATATGTTGCTGAGTTAGTGTGTGTGTGTGTGTGTGTGTGTGTGTGTGTGTGTGTGTGTGTGTGTGTGTGTGTGTGTGTGTGTGGTTTACTGAGTCACTTCCCTTGGATCGATATGTGGTACACAATGAAGTCAAACAACATCCACTTAATCTTCTTTCTCTCCTAAGACTGCAATATTTTGATCTGGTAATGAAGTAGCATTCTAAAAGGTAACCTGACAGTGGCTCTGAACAGTTTAACGGGTATGGTTGCACTTAGCAGGGAAATGTTTTTTGAATATGACTTAATCACTTGTGTCCGTTCCCTTTTAATACACTGGAGGGAAAAAACGTTCCACAAAGACTGCGTTTCCCACCTCTCAATCTCATCGTCTTTGTTGAGAATCTCCATGTAGTTGTCCTTCAATCGCAAATAGGTATACCCCAACCTAGAGGAGCGAGAGAGAGAGAGAGAGAGAGAGCGAGAGAGAGAGAGAGAGAGAGAGAGAGAGAGAGAGAGAGATTAAATAAGTATGTAGGGTTTAACATAAGAGACATAAAAGACCTGCCTGAGAACAATACATTTTTCATATACGTTTATAGTGAGAAATCACCAAGTTTATTTCACTTTGGTTTGCCAGCCCTTCTGCCCCTTCTGGAACATTCTACAGACTGACTTGATGCTCTGTCGTCCAC
>NW_028177536.1:2500-15663 GCF_964030765.1 Micromesistius poutassou | reverse complement strand
TATAATTTTACAAAGATGATTTTTTCTGTTAGTGCATTTGCTGACAGTGGAGAGTTGCACAAAGCCATATGGGTAGAGAATGTGGACGGCCGGCATTACATGGTCTCAAAGTTGTGGTGACAGACACATACATTTGTTTTTAAGTTTATTGCTTTTGTTGTTTACTGTAAAAGTTGTGGCTACGTTTTGTTAATTGCATGCTACTCCTAATGACTTAGCTAGACAAAGGTAATAGACAAGATGTTTAGCCTTAACTATATTACCTTGTTTCCATTACCATTTGTTCACAATTGTATTTTTGGTATTTCATGTACAGGATATTTTACCATGTGCAATTTTATGAATTTATGAGTTGATTACATATGCTGCTGGATTATGTATTTTATAATGCATGATCTACCTCATATGACCTGTTGGGACTGGGCATACTGCTGACTAACACACGCACACACACACACACACACACACACACACACACACACACACACACACACACACACACACACATACACACACATACACACACACACACACACACACACACTCTCTCTCTCACACTAGTGGCACTTAAGTTGAAAGTGTTAAAGCTGGTACTTATAAGCACAAAATTATCATTATCTCTACCCTTTGTTGAAAATGCTTTTTATGCCCACATCATAAACACATTATTCAGCTGCAGCAATCCCTACTCTCTCTGTTACACTTACAACAAATCACAATCTATATGCCAGAAAATAATAATTTATACTTAAATGTGTAAATTCAAATTTCAACTTGAGTGTTACTGTTTACTCATATATTCCACGGTGGGCCTATAATACTAAGGAAGAAGTCACCACCTATGTCTTAAGATTACATTCCCCCTCCTCTTAATGAAAGCAATAATGTTGCCTATATGATGACTATAACCTTTATATAGCCACAGGGTCGATAGGCCAAGGTCCATTTGTTAACAGTGTCCATGCCAAAAAATACACTAAAGCTGGTTCCTCTCCAACTCATCAAAGGCATTGTATGATACTCACCCTTTTCAGGAATAAAGATCTAAAATACATATTTAACCCTGACCAGTTTCAGTTTAAAACGATACACACCTTTATAACAGTGGTTGACGAATCACAGTACATCTGTTTGACCAGCCAGTATATTGTCACAATAGAGCCAACTCGAAACTGAAACCATGGGAGAATTTGTGGATTCATGCTGATGTGACCCCCGTTTCTAGTCAGACTTTAGTTCCAATAAACCACCTACAATATGTGTTACTGTCTATTTATAATCCATTTTATTATCCACCTAAAACAGCTCCACTGCCTTGTCATTAGACATGTATGACACCATCCACAACACCATCGCTCTGTTCCATTCTCAGGGATGTGGTAAAATCTTGAAAAATAATCAACTGGTGTATGACACATGAGCACCCTTTTATTTGCTCTACAAAGCGATATTAACAGTTTATCAACGACCCTGATATGCACATCCACACAAAGATTCCAACAAAAGAGATGCTAACAATACATGTCGTAATGGAATTATCACCTGCAATTCCACAACGGTAATGAGCATGCTGTCTGAACTATCTTCCGACCCATTCTATAGCCAGGCCCGCAACCATGAGAGACAGATTGCTATTTCCTGAGCCAATGCTGCGTTCTGTCGACCTCTTTGGAGGCATGAAAGCAAGAGATTCACACTGAATCACTGATGCTATTCTCGTTAGCGTTGTGTTCTCATTGACAAGAGGCAGGGGCCTGTTGAACTCATGTGATCCAGTTCTAAATATGGACGCAGAAGCGTAACATGTCTTCTGTTATAGAGTCTTCTGACGCTATGCAATCGCCACTCCACTGTTCTGGTGTTTTTATTATAGTTTTCACAAATTAGGTTAATGCTTATTTCATCGCTGCATTCCACAGTGAAAAACAATACTGTCTTTATTTCTTAACTCTTTCCTAACAAACTTCCTAACTTACATTTTATGAACCAGGCATTACTGATAGCTATTGCTGATAGCTGTTAAAAGCGTCCATTCCAGGGACAAATAGTGCTGCCAAGGAACAGGCTTTGTTAAATATCTATACTGGTGAAGGAACCAGCATAAACGTCTCTCCTTCAATAAAACATCTGTTACCAATATACTTATATACTTATATACCAATATACTATACCAAAATTACTTTGTTGTACCAAAGAGCTGGGGAAGACCATTTAGTGCCCTCTGTAGTGCCCTCTCGCCACAAATGTAAACAATAGCAATAGCAATTCCATTGTCACAAAGACCAAGTGCTAGTGGTGGATTTCATGACTCGTTTGAATGAATCAGTTTGCGTTAGTCAGTTCGCCAAGAAGAGTCGTTTGTTCGTTTGTTCGCATTTCCGGTAGTGGTGAATCATGATTCTCAGTCACTGAGTCGGTCAGACTCGGCTCCTCCCTCGTTCTCATTCAAACGAATCGCGAATGCACAGTTCTCAGCCGAGTCGGTCAGACTCAGCTCCTCCCTAGTTCTCATTCTCAAACGAATCATGATCGTGCAATGGTGCAAACGGTCATCAATCAACACAACATTAACTAAGTTCCTTTTAGCTGAGGAGCGCTTCGTGTTCGGAATCAGGATGTTGTTGCCCGGCTGGCTCTCGTGACTTCTCAGTCCTCGAGTCTTCACCGCTAAACACAGTCAGTGAACGAACGGCGACTCGTGAGTCAGCGACTAGTGGGTGGAGCTGGGAGTCGAGTCTTGGCGAACGAACAATACGAACGAGACAAACTGAAACAGGGAATCAGGTCGGTTCGTTCATGTTAAAGAGTCGTTCGTTCAAACTGATTCGTTCGCGAACGAGCCATCACTACCAAGAACCTGTGAGATGGATAAACATGAAGGATCAGTTGAAGATCTTAAAGATGAGCCGTAAATCCGTTCCTTAGTGCGCCATAGCTCTGTGCTTAAACCCCCAGGAGATCCTAGTGTCACTTGGCCTTTGCTCCCCTTCCTCTGAGCCCTGATGTCCTGCTTTATCTCCCAGGACTCCAAGCGAGCATGTCACGACATTTGCAAGCGTTTTAGCACTTAAATACCAACGCTAATTGGTTTGAGGGCCCCTCGTGTTGGCACCTGGGGAGAGAAAGGCGTGAAAAAGGGGAACATTCTGTGTTCAGAGAGTTCAACGTCTCATCAGTGGCTGCACAGCTATAGCAGAGCGCTGTTGTGTTGATGTGAATTATGGAAGCTCTCCTTCAGACTGGCCGTGTGACGGGAGGCAGGCGGGCTCAGAAAACAGCTGGCATTGTTTGTTGATTACCAGGATTTTTTTTTCTCACAAGAGCGACTGCCTATTTCATTTTTGTTTTCTTCCATGGCGTCTATTAAATCCTAGTGATTTGCATAATGCATAAGTACCCCCCCCCCACCCCATCACTCACACACCCACCACCACCTTCGTTTATTTCTTTAGTGAAAATACATCGCTCCCTCCGTCGTATGTTTTATGGACATCATTGCATAATTCCGTTTGGTTTTTTTAGGCGCCGCAACTAATTGTTGGAGAAATGGAGTCAACGCTTAATTTAGCGTGTTGATTTGACTAGAGGACACAATGTTTGTACACCTCTCCCGCTCTCTCTCTCTCTCTTTCTCTCCTCTCTTTCTCTCCTCTCCCTCTCTCTCTCCATCACAAATGATCAGTGTTACTATGTGTGAGATTCCATAAGGCAACGGTCTGATTTTAAACACAAACTTGTGTCTTGAGCTTTATGCTATGCGTGAGGAAAACAGCGAGTAGGTTCGGGGTTAGGAAAAGGTTGATCCGTGGCTCTGGACTCATTGCTCCACCGGCGTGGTGTCTGTCACGGTTACGCATCGCGCGTGGGATACGTGTGTGGGAAACGTGTCGGGGATTTATTGGAGCCACGGGAAAGGTCAGAGGAGTCGACCTCTAACCGTTTGTGTCATGACGGCTCGCTAAGAGGGTGGCCTGACCCCGGCCTGGATCACAAAAAATGTGTGAGGTTGGTCTCACCTCGCTGTGATTCATTTCTCTACACTCACCTGTCAATACGCAGCCGGCATTACAACCGCATTACGACAGGCCATCTTAGGGGGCGTTGGCGATACTCTGAAACCCATTACTGATGTGTCGGCCTGCTGGACCCTGTACGGGTGCTGTGACACGGTACCCTGCGAGACAGCCCTCTAATAGCAAATCCTTTTTCTTTAAGGTCAGCTGACATGGACGTGGTTTATAATGGCAGAATGTAGTATATAATAACACTGGCGTTAAAGGCGATACTAGCAATTTCGTTTCTTGTACCGAGCTGTTAGGATTTATTCATCTTCCCGTTGGAAAGATCAGACCCGATTAAAGCAGGAGTGATTGAACCTGGGGCCAAACGGAGAGATTATCCATTACTGAGACATTTAGGATGGGGGGGGGCGGCGGCAGGGGCCGCTCAAACATATGAGTGGGATGGAGCAGGGAATGACTCAATCCTACCAGACCCTTTCCTCCACTTTCCTCCACTTTCCTCCACCTCCTTTTTTTTTCAAGACGACAGTGATCAAAGTTGAGTCTGAAGGGATGGAATTAGGATGGAGATTAAAATGGTCGGGAGGAGAGTGTGAAAAAGAGAGCCCCCGCGGGAGGGGGAGGATGAGAGTAGAGGGGGGAGGGAGTTGGAGGGGGAGGGGGGGTATTTCTGTCTCTTGTCAGTGTGTGTCAAGGCATGTTTTACATTAACGCTCCCTTTCTTCCGGGTCCCCGAGAGCTTCATGTCCTGACAGTGGAGAATTCTCCGTGGGAACGTTGGAGGCGGCGGCGCCGTGGCTGCCTTTTCTGACAGCGCGCCGACGTGTTTTGACGAGGAGCGGTGAGTCGTTGAAATGCCTACTTTTTTACATATCGCTGCATTGTGTGACACAACCAAAACGAGGGAGGCTGAAGTGGCCCTGATTATTTTAGCATGTGGCGTGTGGCTACTGGCTTGGGGCCCTATCTACCTGAGGGAAATAAATGTACATACTAACCCTAAACAGGATACACCGGAATGTGTATTGCTGAAAACCAGGATCCACATTCGTCATCCGTACAACTCTATTAGTGACTAGTTAGTACTATTAGTACTATTGACACAATGAAAGGTTGGTTGACATTGCATAATTATTTTGACCAGTTCATTTCTCATAAGTGGTGTACAACTGGTACATTTGTGTGACTCAAAAGTGGACAGAATGATGATAGTCATCAAATTCCCTCTCTTATCAGATACACATGCATACAAACGCACAAACAATGGATGTGTATGTATCTGAGTACATTCCCAAACGTCCACCCACACAGCAAAACATGGCTTCATACACACATGGCCACATACAAACACATAACACCACACCCCCACTGCTCTGTCTCCCACGCTCTATTTATCTCTCGCTATCACACACATGCGTGTGCACACACACACACACACACACACACACACACAACCCCCCACACAGAGCCACCAAGGGCCCACACACACACACACACACACACACACACACACACACACACACACACACACACACACACACATGGCCACAAAGTCACACACAGAGCCACAGAGGGACACACACACACACACGCACACACACACACACACACACACACACACACACACACGGTCACAGCTTAACAGATGCTCCTCTCTGATGCATTGTCTGTGTAAGGTAACAGGTGGGGGCATATGCAGAGCGGCCCTGTCTGCCTCGTCCCCGGGAACAGGGGACAGGAGCCAGGGTCCGCACGTCACATCAGACCCCCCCCGACACCTCTCTATGTGGAGCACTCATCCAGGGAGGAGCCTCCCCTCATCTGCCCCCAACCCCATCTCCCTCTTTCATCACTGCAAGAGTGCTGTTACTGAGTGTTATTACTATTAATATTACTATTACTAATGGTTATTACTTTAACTTTACTATTACTATTTCTATTTATATATATATATATATATAACTATAACTCATGGTTTTTACTTTTAGTATGACTATTAGTATTACTAGTATGACTTTTACTATTACGATTGATGCAACTTTGACGCCTTCAATGCCCAAATAATATCACTCCTGTGAGTGTGACTGTGCGTCACTTTGTGAGTGTGGGATGTGCGTGTGTGAGTGTGTGAGTGTGTGCGTGGGTGTGTCCCAGAGTCTTAGGAGTGTTGACTTGAGGCCCTCTCTGCTACAAAAAGAAACACTAGCAGTTCAGTCCAGACAACGACGACGACGTCTATGGGTAATGGATGCTTTGCCTTTGTTTACCGTTCCCGGAACTCGGTCCCTGTTTTAGAATAGCTCAGACGATGGCGAAGTGGTGCCCGGGTTCTGGGTGCGTTCATGTGTCACTGAAAAATGATCCACAATGTCATCGAATAGCTTGTTTGTCTGTTGTGCTGTCATGTCCTGATGTATAACAGGCGGTATCGCGTCTCCTCCTGAGCGTTTACCGGAGTGCGCGCACACACACACACACACATTTTACGCTGGCTGGTATTTATAAATAGATCCATTCTAGGTGAAACACAATCCTTCTTTAAATCAAGACGGATTAGCTCATCACTCAGTGTGCAGAGAGGGGGTATCTGTTGCAGTTATTAACATTAGAGGTGGTTTCTTCTGGAAACTGCCCCAAGGCGGGTTCTCCCTGCACGGCGATGAACCTCCATCATCCCCCTCCAGCTGTGTGTCAGATGGAGACACACAAAAAAAAGGAACTTGCATAATATCAAAAAGAAACCATCCAATAAGTATGGCGCTTGAAGCCAAGCCAGTAGGACTCGACTAAAACAAGAGCCCTCACATCATAATAATCCACAGCGGCTAAAAATAAACGCCTTCAGAGCACCCACCGTGGTGCTCTGTGGAGGCAGCCTGGTTAGAGGCAGCCTGGTTTAATACAGCCTGCTTTGAGGCAGCCTGGTTTAATACAGCCTGGTTAGAGGCAGCCTTGTTAGAGGCAGCCTGGTTTAATACAGCCTGGTTAGAGGCAGCCTTGTTAGAGGCAGCCTGGTTTAATACAGCCTGGTTAGAGGCAGCCTTGTTAGAGGCAGCCTGGTTTAATACAGCCTGGTTAGAGGCAGCCTTGTTAGAGGCAGCCTGGTTTAATACAGTCTGGTTAGAGGCAGCCTTGTTAGAGGCAGCCTGGTTTAATACAGTCTGGTTAGAGGCAGCCTTGTTAGAGGCAGCCTGGTTTAATACAGTCTGGTTAGAGGCAGCCTGGTTGGAGGCAGCCTGGTTTATTACAGCCTGGTTAGAGGTAGCCTGGTAGAGGCAGCATGGTTTAACACAGCCTGTTTCAATGCAGCCTTGTTTCAGGCAGCCTGGTTAGAGGCAGCCTTGTTAGAGGCTGCCTGGTTTGAGGCAATCTGGTTAAACACTGCCTGGTTTAACAGAGCTTGGTTTAATGCAGCCTGGTTTAATACAGCCTGGTCTAATACAGCCTGGTTTGAGGCTGTGCTCTTGTAAAACGGTATAGTAAGCATGCCTGTAAGTGTGCACGTGTATGTGCATGTGCGTGTGTATGTTAGAAGTTAGCATGCGAGTGAGGCTGCATTATAGCTGGTAGTCACGTGGTGCTACATGCTAAATTAATCAGGTTTGGCGGGCTGGCCGGTGGACCGTATCGCCAGTGCTTCCATTACCTGGGATGTTTTGAAAATCACAGCAGCTTTCTGACGGAATGAAAGTTAAAGTTAAGCCCTTTAACTTTAACCATTTAACCCTTAAGCCCGTCACAATTTTTTGGTGATTTTACACGGTGGCAAAAAGGGAAGTGTACTGTTTAAAAATCGAAAAAGAAAGAAATATGTAATTATTGATGCTTATAAATATTCAATGATACAGGTTTTCCCTTACTTGTTACCTAGCAACTGCAAACTGCCACTGAATTTAAGGGGGCTGTCATACGGACACGACATAAGGAATGTAATTTAAACACACTGCTTTAATTTCAGTTTTTGTATGCATGCTTTTAATAAGAGGATTATACATTCCTACATTTGACCTGTATAGATTAGCACTCCCATGCTGTCTCTGGATGACTAGGAACGTCTTCTGCTTGTGATCCACTCCAAACACCCACCCCTCCACCCCCAGCTGTCACTGCTCTGTTTCTAAAAAAAGTAATCTGAAATATTTGCTCTTCTAATTAGGAATGTTGATCATATATTCTCTTTAGCTGGAAGCTCTCTGGCGGCCCTAAATATGTATTTTTCATGGCATGTCGCATTCCCCATACTTCTCTGGGGTACCGTATTATCATTCGAATTTGATCCTATAATTTGACCTTAAGATGATAATGCCATTGCAATTTCCTCTGGTCAAACACTTTGAGCTCGTATATGCTGCAGTTCATTGAGCTTCATCGAGGAGATCATTAAATCATTATAAACTGCTTATCTCAATGTCGCCCATATGGCAGCGCTCAAGGGCTCAGAGTCGTGACGCCATACGCTATAGTGGACCATTGCTCGCTAAAACCCCCCTCATCCACCCGACGCATTACCCATAATGCACCGCCGCTGCATGTTGGATCCTATGGCACGGGTAAATGAGACCGCACTCACATCCGCCCACTTCAGTCACCAACTCCACAGGAGCCGAAACACTCGTCAGTGTTCAGCCCCGGGGAGCTGATTGAGCTAAATGTTGCAGAAAGGAAGAGCGAATGACACTGTTATCTTGCATTCTGCTCTGCCCTTTTCTCCCATTGGGTTCTCACTGGATCCAATGATGTTGATGTTTTGAAATAGGGAGAGACTTACAGGACTGTGGATAAGAGGGACACATCCAGTGGTGGATCACTTTGGTGTTTACACTGACCAGCAGAGCGTCCTCAACACTTCTACTTCCCCATTCAGAACATAAATACGCCAATGCCCCTTTTGTTCACAGTCCCAACATTGCTGAGAGTCTGAGTGATGAAGACGAAGACTAGCTTAAGGAACCCGCCCAAAGCCTTTTTCTCTGGGAGGACGAAGGGATGAGTGACATATCCGTTCACACAAAGCGTCTTATGAATCATGTCGCAGGTTGGGGTATACACACCGTATAATTGGTTTGGCTTGGCCTCAGTATTGACCTCTTATATCTCTCTCCTCCTTCACATCCCCCCTTTTCCGAATTTCATTATAAAAGACTTATAGTAAAAGTAATGACACAGTGAAACAATCCTAATTGGCCTGAATGGGGGAGCGATTCTCCCCAAGGCGCTGAACTTGAACGTGGGTGAGTCTGATAGCTTTCACAGCACGGCGTATAATGGCTACATTAAATTATGGGGCTGCTTTTCACAAGGAATGAACCATGGCAGGCACTTTAATGCATAATGCAGTCGAACAAAGAGTTACGGAAATACTTTTTCTGCTCCTTTTCTTCTTCACAATGATGGGGAACGGGTGAACTGCATGGTTTGACTCGACGACTTTTACATCCAGAAGGAATTTGTGGCATTTTTAAGTGTGGAGCACTCAGTACGAGGACTTTAAAACCCTTGCAAGTGGTAGCAACAAAGGCGAGATGTGCTGGGAGGACACGTCATCCATAAAGAGCACACGGAGCTATTCTTAAATCACAGGAGAGCTATCGTATTTGACACCATCGTGAGCGATCTGTGGTGACCTCTCCCTCTGAACCCACTCACTCTCTGAGTCCATAAAACATCTCTCAGGACCCCGTGACATGTTGAGCCAGTACATAGCGTGGATTTACTCGTGTTTACGTCAGCAGTTCACTTGAGAAACACATGATATAATATATTTATAAAACGATAAGGATTGAAGGAGTCCTGATACTCGGATAGAAAAATAATATACCAATGTATTTCTCCAAACATCCGTTTTTGAGACGTTGTAAAAGAAGCATTAGGCCGTGCGTAGAGTTGGGTATGAACACACAGCACCCGGCAAATTAACCACAGAATGCCTTCTCCTATCTGTTATGTCATTTGACAGGTGAGGCCTTGAGGGTGAATACAACGACAAGGACACAGGCCCAGCGTGACACATGGAGACCTGCTTTGCTACTGTGTCGGGCGAGGAGGTACACAGATCAGGTAAACACAGGACACTAGACCTGAGGTGAGCAACAGGGACTGGTGGAGAATTTTAATGGGAGTCCTGTGCTAGCAAAAAGTCATTTAATATATTTAATAGAAATGATAAGTATTGGGTTTCACCAGAATCAGTTTGAATTCAAATGTTCTTTTTATCCAACATATTTAAGTATAATGACATACAACAAAGTTAACGCAACCTGATTACATTTTAATAGTGACATATATTTGAAGATTCTTAAACTAATAATCTGTCATGAATTAAAAGGACATTGATAATGAGGTATGACATATGTGTCATGTTAAAGTGTGATACATACATGATGCTAAATTAATAACAGCATCGAAGATCGGACATAAATCACAGTGAATACCAATAACGACATATTAAAAGGCTGCTCACAGGAAGTCAATACGTGACATCATTAGAGGAGGTGAAATGTTAAGACTGAGTTATGAAGTCCAACCTCATTACCAGCCACAGGAAAACGGCAGCAGCCATTTTGCTGTTTCGGAGATGCTGTATCAACAAGCAAAAGGAAATTATGCAGTCTTGTTCAGCTCAAATATGCTTACCATCTGTTCCACTGAGTAACGCAGTGGTCGCGGTTCACGCCTCATGTTTAATGGATCTGTGCTAATTACATCATCATCCGCACACAATGTCCGGCCCTAAACCGGGCATCAGTTATGTATTACCGTACTTATCGTGGTACTCAGACACGCACTGTGGGAGGAGCGGTATGTGCGGTGTATGACAACAAGTCTCCCCTGTCACTTTTTTAACGACGTCCTGAAGAGTTGACAACATGGACGTTGCTCAAAGTGGATTGAGGCCTCCCACTGTGATTGGCTGAATGATGAACGCTGTGCACCATGAAGAGCTTCCACTGAATGGCACATTTAGCACGTATGAAGGAAATAAAACATGATGATTATGAATGTGGAATGTAGGATATTTAAATCCTGAGGGGAGGTCAAGTGTGACTCACTCTAATGTGATTATTGGTCCCTCGGGAGGAACATGCTGGAACACATGTGGATGGAACATGCTCAGCCCTGTCCCATGCATGTGGGCACGAGGACACACGTATGCATGCACATGCACACACACACACACACACACACACACACATATATGCATACATGAATAAATGCAGACATATACATGTACACACATACATGCACATACGTGCATACACGCAGACGCACACACACACACACACACACACACACACACACACACACACACCACACGCGCGCACACACACACGCACGCGCACACACACACACACACACACACACACACACACACACACACACACACAGTGAGCCACAGGCTACAGTAAACCAATTAGAGTCTTATATTTCAATCAGCCCCCTGTTTTACTTCCTATCTGTTTTACTTCCTATATCCTTTCCTCTGATTGATCACCCTCATGAACAGTCAAGACAATCTCAAGCAGTTAATGAAATGACCTAAACTAACAGTCAGTGTATGCTTTTGGAGCGAGTTCACATAGCAAACACAATTGAATAACTCACTACATTTCAGAACCCATCATTCAAATGCATCCTCTACCGATAGCCCCAGTTCCCTTTGAACCCATTTATAAGTCATTGTAAAACGTTAACACGGCGAGAGATGATTATTCCTGGGAACATATCAAATGGCCGCTCCTCGGAAGGAGATTAGATGGCAGCATCTTCTTTATCTCCGGCCTTCACCTGCCTCTCTAATCAGCCGGCTGCCGGCGCTAACCGCTGACTCCCTCGTTCTCTTTACATGCCGGGGATCCTCGCTCGCCCGGGCTGAGCAGGCCTTGGGAATAATCATAGCCGCTTTGAGACGAGGTTACGTGGTCGGCAACATGTGATGCTAAATGCTTGTTGGGCTTGTTGCTTCAGAACCTTTTCACAACCTCTGCGTATTTTGCGTTGCCGTCGAATGATTTGATTGCCAGGTGACTAGAGAGCAAATAATAACGATATTGACAAATAAGACATTTGAATATATAGCCACAGTAATTCGGTATTGCGTCGCTCTATTCAAGACAATGTTTCCTAATCTCAGTCGCAGGGCTCATTCTGTCAGGTCTTGTGTTCAGAGGGTGCTTTTGGAGCTGTGAGCCTCCTTACAAGCACAATACAAACACAATCGTTATGCAAATGCTGCAGCGAAGATGAAAGTAATTGGTTTTATGTGGAAATAAACTCCCTCCTCGCGTTGTGCAGAGAGATGCCACATGCGCACTAAACCCTTAGTCAGAGGAATTCAGCTTGGTTTCACAAAAATATAAAAGTGGCTCAAATCCTGTGCGGTGGAGAAACGGGTGGTTCGGAGGGGTGTGTGGGGGCGCGTGGGGGGGGGGGGGGGGGGGGGGGGGGTATGGGGGTGGCTAAAGAAATTAAATAAAGGCACAGATTTGAAGAGAATCTTATCTCAGCGGGGCGTCGGGAGTCATATCCCTCGCCGGCGGCAGTGTGACGTGCCGGAACGATTAAGCCTTCAACACGACTGTCGCCTCAGAACAATCTTGCGCCTCTTCAGTGGAGCAGCCCCTGTTCTCAGCGCCAAGACAGCCAGCGAGCAGCAGCGAGCAGCCAGCGAGCAGCCAGCGAGCAGCCAGCGAGCAGCCAGCGAGCAGCCAGCGAGCAGCCAGTGAGCAGCCAGAGAGCAGCCCGGCTCCGTGGGTCTGTGAGATGCTGGAGGGGAGCGCAGGAGGAGGAGCAGCACAGAGAACGTCTGGCAGGGTAATTATTCTCAGGTAACAATGATCACCATGTGTGCTAATTCTGCTGCAGAATAAGGCAGAGAGAGAGAGAGAGCAAGAGATAGAGAGAGAGAGGCAGAGAGAGGTGCGCATCATTTGTACCCAACACCACTGTACTGCAGAAGGGATACGTGTGGATTGTGGAGTAATTGCGTTGGCTCTGGCGCACGGATGATCACAGAGTGAGGCAGCTATTCACCAGAGAGTCGCAGGCAGACTGCGAGAACAGGACCAGATGGGCGAGGAACATCCCCTCACCTCGGGGGAAGCTGACTGGACAGGCCATGTGATCTCTACCGACACAGCAAAA
>NW_028177537.1:0-17954 GCF_964030765.1 Micromesistius poutassou | reverse complement strand
GTGCGTGCGTCCCCTACAGGACATGGAGGAGACGGTGAGCGCGGCGCTGGGCGAGCTGCGGCAGCTGGAGCGTCACGGCGGGCGGCCGGCGCCCGACGTGGTCCTGGACACGCTGGACACGCAGAAGAGCGCCTCCACCTCCACCTCCTCCACCAACACCACCTCCTCCTCCACCGCCACCACCTGCTCCTCCGAGTCGCCCAGCCCCCACAGCACCCCCAGCACCCCGGGGACCCCCGGCACCCCGGGGACGCCCAGCCCGCTCAGCCCCATGAGCCCCGTCAGCCCGCTGCCCGGCCCGCCCCCCCGGCCCGGCCACCCCTCCCCCCCCGACGCCGCCGCGTCCTTCAAGCCCGTGGCGCCGCCGCCGCCGCCGGGCCGCATGGGGGGGGCCCCTCTGAGGCCCCCGCCGGCCCTGAGGCCCAAGCCCGCCGTGCCGCCCAAGAGCGGCAGCACCCCCCCGCCGCCGCCGCCCTCGCCGCTGGACAAGTCTTGCACCATGTGAGTCCGGGGCCCCCAGGGGCCCCCAGGGCCCCCCCCCCCCCACCCCCACGAAGTCCAGGCCCCCCCGGAATCAGGCCGGGCCCCAGGCCCTAAACGGGGCCCTTCAGAGGTGATCAGGGTATCGCTTACCGTTTATAATCAAACATGAGGGTAGAAACGGTAGGAGGGAGATGTTTAAAAGAAAAGAAATTGAATATTAATAATAATAATAATAACAATAAGGGTTTTACTGTAGTAATAACAAAAAAAAAAGTCTAATATATGAAATTGATCTACGATATGATATGCCATGATATTTATGTGTTGTCAGGTTGGTGTGTACTCTCTTTGGTGTGTAGGGGTTCACTTTCTCCGTGTATCGAAGCATTTATCAGTGGTTAGCTTAAAGGAGTGCTTAAAGAGAGAGGGAGGGAGGGAGGGAGGGAGGGAGGGAGGGAGGGGAGGGAGGGAGGGAGGAGGTACAGGAGGAGTCGTCCTGCCGTGTGCAGCAGGTCCAGCCCCGCTGTGCGCGCGGGGAGATGTAGTTCCAGTGATCGTGAAGCGCCAGAGTACGCAGAGAGACGAAGGCTGCTGTTGTTCTTCAATCTTTAAAAAGACTGGCTGCCGTGTCTGTCATTCATCTACGGAAGCCAACCGGAGTTGGACCCGCCCCCCCCCCCCGACGGCGTCCATCTTTGGAGTCCAGGACCTGTAGTTCTTTTTATTTCTTCTTCTTTTTACTATTTCACTTGGCGCCGCTGCTACTCTGACTTTGACCCCAAACCACGCCTCTCGGGGGGGGGGGGGGGGTCCACGCCTCTGGGGGGGGGGGGGGGGGTTCTCGTCGGTCGACGAGGAGGAGAAGAAGAAGGAGAAAAAAAAAAAAAAAGTTATCTAACCAATTATTCAACTACTAAAAAAATGAATGTTTCCAGTATTTATTAAGCGACTGTTTTAGCCATCCGATGAATGTGCGGCGTGCTGTTCACGGAACAGTCACTCAACTCTTTAGCGGCGGCCTTCTCGTGCCACGGACCTCAGACCCCATGTGTGTACAGGGTGACCTTTGACCCCATGTGTGTACAGGGTGACCTTTGACCCCATGTGTGTACAGGGTGACCTTTGACCCCATGTGTGTACAGGGTGACCTTTGACCCCATGTGTGTACAGGGTGACCTTTGACCCCATGTGTGTACAGGGTTGCCGCGCCACAGTGGTGGCGTTTAAGTTATAGGCTTGAAATGGAACTTTCTGGATTCGGGTCGTGGTGTATGATTTCTTTCCCCATTTGTGTGGTGGGTGATTTTGCGTGTGTGTGTGCGCGTGCGTGCGTGCGTGTGTGTGTGTGTGTGTGTGTGCGCCTCGGTGTGCTTGTGTGTCGCTTTTTTTTTGTGTTCCCAAAACACGCTGAAATAGTGATGGTCATAGATTATTCATGTCTGCCTTGAGTGCCACAACACGTGAGTTGGACCTGTGAGTTTTCTAAGTGTGTATGACAGTTACCCCCCCTCACCCCCCAAAAAAGAAGCATGCCACTGCGTGCGTGTGTGTGAGTGCGAGCGTGTGTTTGTGTGTTTGCGCATGTGTGTGTGTGTGTAAATGGTTGACCTGGTTGTCACATGCTAACCTTAAATTCACAGTAAGCTAACAGGGTGGGGCTGAGTATGTGTTTGTGGGAGTGAGTGTGTGTGTGTATTTATGTGTGTGTGTGTGTTTGTGGAAGTGTGTGTGTGTGTATACAACAGCCCAAAAACATTTAATAAACATCACTTGAACAGCACACTGAATGTGACCAATAGACGGTGGAATGACTTTGAGATGGGCTGACAATGCACATCTGCGTGGGTGCGTGTGTGTGTGTGCACGAGAGAACACGTGTGTGTGTGTGTGGTGTGTGTATATGTGAAAGTGCCTTTTTTTTTACCTCTACCCTTTTTTTGGTGAGTTTTTTCGAAATCCACTCACTCACGCATGTCCCCCGGAGAGCACCACAGGACCGCTCCCAACAGAAAGGACCAGAAAGTGTTTCAAAAAGTAGATCACCGAATAATTATCCAAACTCTAGCGTTTTACCCATCGTGACATTGCACTTTGATGTATAGGGATTGTGTACTTGGCATGTAGCACCACAAACATGTTGGTGCATTTTAACTTAACGAGGAGGAGGGAAGGCTCTCCCTGAATGTGTACCATAAGTCAAAAGGAAAGGATTTTGTCCTGTTAAGTGTTGCTGTATTTGAAACCCTGAGCTTCCTAAAGCTAAGCTCGTATAGCCAAAAGGAATTGTATCGATGTGTTGTATTTATAATATAAATCAACCTGAATAAATTAGAATTCAAGCAAAACACTTGGTTTGGGATTCATTCACACACCAGACGCCGCCGCTCCGCGAGTCGTTGGGAGCGTTGTGCGTTCATCCCCGTTTTATTTCAGGATATGGCGGCAAGTGTAATTGATAACTCAATTAATAACTCTAAAGAAATGATGAGGATGATAAAATCTGGTTTAAAATACCCTCTCCGAAATCAAGAGACAATGACCATCCAATGTTATCCAATCATCTGCTTTTCATTGAAGGCTTTTCTCATCCCTCGCTAACAAGTGGTGGAGCCGTTGTACAAGTCGTGTTCCTCTTTGGTCTGAAACGATCTTCACATTATATATATTATAGCTCCACAAATAGTGGAGAAGAGTCAGAGAAAAAAACATCAAAGGAAGATATGATCATAAGTCATTCATCAGCTATCAGAAAACGCTTTGTTAGCGAGTAAACACACACACACACACACACACACACACACTTCTGTCTCTACGACGGGACAAACAGGCGTCCTGCCACGTGCCTGTTCCGAGTCCGACCCCTATTCATTCAGTCACCTCGGGGGTCGGGGGTCAGGGGTCAGGGGTCGGGGGTCGGGGGTCGGGGGTCAACCCTTGGACCCGGGCTTCAGCGTGGCGAAGGGCTTGGAGTTGCGCAGCGAGCCGGCGATCTCCTGCAGGAAGGCGGCGACGTGCGACTCCTTCTCCGACTTGCGGCCGTCGAAGATGACCACGAGGGTGAAGTGGGGCTCGGGCCGCGTCAGGTAGTAGGTGCTCTGCACCTTGTCGTCGTAGAAGTGCACCGCCTTGTCCAGCGCGTTGAGCTCGGCGGCGCGGTCGCTCATCATCATGATGACGTTGGGCCAGTGGGTCAGCGGCCGCTCGCCGGCCGGCAGCGACACCACGGCGGGGAACTGCTCCACGCCCTTGGGCGCCTCTCGGTAGGCGTGGGGGTGGTGGTAGCCGTGGCCCTGGAAGCTCTCCGAGCCGCGGTTGTCGAACACCAGCGACACGTTGCTGGCGTCGTGCTTGCGGATGAACGCCGCCACCTTGCCGTGGTAGTCGGGCGAGGCGCGCGCCGTCAGCGCCCGCATGTCGGCCGGCGTGGCCTGGCGGCCCAGCGCCTCGTGGAAGTAGAAGGTGAACTTGGCGAGCAGCGCGGCCTGGAAGCCCTGCAGCCACAGGTAGAGGTGCGGCGGCGGCACCGAGCGCTGCGACTGGCCGCCGAACAGGTGCTTGCGCGTCTCCTTCTGCCGCTGCAGCAGCTGGCCCCACGCCGCCAGCTTGGAGTGGGCGCCGTGGAGGCTGAGCAGCGCCGGCAGGAAGCGCCACTCCGACACCTGGGCCTGGCAGCGCAGCAGCTGGGTCACCACGTCCACCTCCGTCTGGAAGCCCTCCTCCACCCGGCCCAGGATGGGGTGGTAGAACCTGGGGAGGGCAGGGGGGGGGGGGGGGGGGGGGGGGGAGGGGAGTGAGGGGAGGAGGGGGTGGAGGAGGGTGAGGGGAGGAGGGAGGGGATGAGGAGGAGGAGGAAGAGGAGAGTGAGGGGAGGAGGAGTGGGAGGGCGTTGGGATAGAAATAAAAAGTCTGAATGTGTGGATATTTCTTTCTAATCAATGATTTAAAGAAATATGATTGATCATTGATTGATATTTCTTTAAATCAATGATTGAAAGAAACATGATCAAACAACTTCCGGATTTCAAAGTAAAAGCTCCCCTCACTTTTTCACAAGAACCCTCTCATTGACACCAACGAGTGGCAGACATCCCTTAAACAGGGAGCGCAGTATCGGTGTAAAAATAAATAAAAGCACACTCACACACGTTAACACATTCTTCTGTGAACCTCTCAAAGATGCCGGCATTAACCCCCCCACTCTCATCCTCTCATTCAGAGCGGGAACCAGCGGGCGGTCATGAGACCTGAGACCATGAGTTCTGATGTTGTTGAGCTTGTTGAGGTTGTGCTGAGAACACAGAAGCTGGCTGACCGTCGCCCACCAGGTCAGCCAGGACGATCCCCCATGTAGTCACACGCTCTGGCTAATGATCAACCTCACACACACACACACACACTCACACACACACACTCTGAGTCTGTTTTTAGTATCTAATCACCTTGGTCCATGCACTGCTGTTCAGAGTCGTCTGGAGCAGCAGAATGTGTGTGTCCCTGTGTGTCTCTGTGTGTGTCTCTGTGTCTCTGTGTGTTTCTGTGTGTCTCTGTGTGTGTCTCTCTGTGTGTCTCTGTGTGTCTCTGTGTGTCTTTCTGTGTGTGTCTCTGTGTGTGTCTGTGTGTCTCTGTGTCTCTGTGTGTTTCTGTAGCTCAGGGCTCACAGCGTGTGGCTCATGTTTGTTTTCACACTTTCTGTTCCCACGCCTGATCCCTGACCTTGAGTACCGAGTACCTGACCTTGAGTACTGATAGCGAGTAGATACACCGATACAGCGTCTAGCATCGTAGCGACTCGATGCACTTGTTCTTATTGAAGGGTTCTCTTATGACGTCATCGATGTAGAGTCGGTTCAGTTACTTTCAACAATTGTTATTTCTTTTCAGAACTAGAACGTTTACATTTATAATCTAGAATTAGAATAATCCATTTGTAATCTTTAAGTTAAGCGTCCATGCATCCATGTTTTTCCGACTCGGCAGCTCGAACGCACGTCAGGTCAGAGAGGACGCGTTTCCCGTTCTGACGTTCCACCTCCGCCGGTCGGCCGCGGCGTAACGCCGCTCTGAGTAGTAAACAAACTGGTCATGTGACCGTCGCCACGCGGCACATGGACTGACACACGCTGCTTCATCTCAGGAAATATTGTAGGAATTTCCGATAGTGGTATCGATATGGGAGCCCCCCCCAGTGACCCACCTGGAGCCCCCCCACCCCCCCCCCCCAGTGACCCACCTGGAGCCCCCCCCCCCCCCCCCCCACCTGGAGCCCCCCCCCCAGTGACCCACCTGGAGCCCCCCCCCACCTGGAGCCCCCCCCCCCCCACCTGGAGGCCCCCCCCCCCCCCCCCCACCTGGAGCTGTACTTCTGCAGGACGGCCTCCAGGGCGGCCACCAGCTCCTCCGAGTCAAAGCTCTTGTGCGCGGCCAGCGAGTGCATCTTCTCGTACAGGTCGGCCATCTCGGTGCGCGCCTGCGTGAAGTGACACAGCTGCTCCGCCAGGTGGGACAGCAGCTCCTCCAGGCAGGGGGCGGAGCCCTGCGCCGCGTGCCGCACCGCCGTCACCACCTTACGCAGCTCGTTGTGCAGCGACGTGTAGGTGGTGCGGATGGAGTCCTTACGGCTGAAGAACGACTGGCCGCCTGCAGGGGGGGAGGGGGGGGGGGAGTGGAGGGGGGGGGAGGGGGGAGGAGGGGAGGAGGGGGGGGGGAGGAGGGGGAGTGGAGGGAGGAGGGGGGGGAGTGGAGGGAAGGGGGGAGGAGGGGGGGGGGGAGTGGAGAGAGGAGGGGGGGGGGGGGGGGGGGGAGTGGAGAGAGGAGGGGGGGAATGACGACAAATTGAGCCGATTGCGCCAAAAATAAAACCTTAAAGGTCACATTTTTCTCAATACATGGTTTAAATGAACACCAACATAAATGTATTAACGAACGCAATTCAATCTGCAACAACCCCTGCTGGGCGACGTCTCCGATTCCGTACGCGGAACACCGTCCGTGGTCACACGGTGCGTAACGTTGACTTTACCCAGCTTCTGTCCGAGGAACGTCATGTTGTAGTACGCCTTCTCCGCGGCGGCCAGGTGGGCCAGGGCGGCCAGCAGGGCCGTCCAGATGGCCCCGGCCCCCTTGGTGGTGTCCTTCTCCTTCTCCACGTAGTCCTTCGCCCGGTCGAAGGAGAACATGCCCAGCTGCGTAAAGAAGCTCTCCAGGATGGCCCTCTCCCGGGGCACCGGCCGCAGCTCATCCTCCCGCACAGCCTCGGTCATCAGGGCTCAGGGCTAGGTCACTCCACAGGTTTGGATACGACTCTACACATGGGGGAAAACAAAGTGAAATGGACAGATCGTAAAGTCGTACAGCTTAACGTGAAGGAGATGAGGCGGAAGGCAATTGTAAACTGATTTCGGACTATTGCGCGAATGAAACGATATCGTTCCGCCGTGAATGTGGACAAATTTATAG
Organism: Micromesistius poutassou; assembly: GCF_964030765.1. Classification (NCBI taxonomy): domain Eukaryota; kingdom Metazoa; phylum Chordata; class Actinopteri; order Gadiformes; family Gadidae; genus Micromesistius; species Micromesistius poutassou. The sequence continues at coordinate 11,015 of NW_028177537.1, read as the reverse complement.
TCTGTAGTAGTAGTCTATAGTCGAGTATAGTTTATATTGTAAACAAGTATTTTAAAGATGATACTTTAGTCTGTTTAAAATGGACAAGGATCAGCAAGCGCTCACCGCCTGACAGCCATGTTGGTTACGCAGCATGTCAACAATACGGATCCCCCCAAGGGCCAAAAAGCGAACTCGCATAAGCCGCTGCTCCATTCATCAGCCGTAATAAAATAACTGCTATTAAAGCCACATTAGTCACAAAAAACGATGGTAAAATAAGAAGTGATATTGGGTTACTACGTCGAGGAACACATCAATTGTGAGAAAACTGCTGCCTTTCACTGTCGAACTGGTATGGATGACGACCAGCACCTGCACAAGGTATCGCAGGGGATATTAATAGACGTGAAGGACGCTCTTATTAAGGTACGGTTACTCGAGTATACCTACACCCTCTTGCAGGCCTATCAGTACAGTTAGGGCCGTCATAAAAGCATCAGATGTGTCCAAATCAATGCAGCACATCTTTGAACATGAACCGTTTATTACAGGACGTCGAGTCCAGAATCTCCTAAACGTTTAGCGATAATTAAAGCAGTTAGGCCTACTACCCTAACGAAAACGCTGAATTAAAAAACTCTTAACACAGAAACGTCCACGAGTGGTATATTCCAATGTATATTTAATACGTTAACGTTTAAATGGTAGGTTAGATTAACATAATTTCAAAGGGGGGATATTACGCCGCCAGGTGTGAGTGTGATCCGTTTCCCAAACGGCCTGTGAAGGCTGGTCACACTCACGCCTCCTGATGGCATAACATAACATCACCCTTTTAATGGAATCTCCCTGAGCGATGGAGGCAGTGACCACCGTTCTCCACCAGGGGGCGGTATCCCCCAAACAGCTATTTTAGTGTTACGCGCATTTCACCGTTGTGTGTTTACTGTTTAGGGGTGGAGAGCAACACGCTGGTGAGGGACGTTGTTTTGCACCACCTACTTCGTCACCATCCTCTTTGAGTGTAGGTATTGGTTGTTGGTGCGGATCCGTGGAGAGACTGTAGAGATAATTGTACCTGCTATGTTTAGGTGTCAAGATGTCGACTTATGAAGTTCTCCGTGATGCAGTGATTCACCATGCCACCAGTGTGATTTGTAGGTCTAAGGGCTCCATGGCCTCCTCGCAGTTGTACGAGCAGATCTTAAAGAGCTTCGATGTGACCCAGGGCGACTTTTGGTTCATCATGAAGTGCGCTCGTTTCGAGGTGAAGCGCACCGCGGTGGACAGTGACTCCGTGGTCGTGGCGAAAACCTCTCTACGTTTGTGCAAGGAATATTGGAAAGGGACTTGTTATGAGGAAAAGTGTGAGGAATTGCACATTTGCAAATATTATGTGTATGGGAATTGCAGATTCGGGAAAAATGGGTGAGTTGGGTGAGTTTATAGTTTCATTTTTGACAAATCGAAACTTAAAGCTCAATGCATTAGGCCTACTTGACTAGAAATGTAGCCTTCACGTTTAAATGCCATAATGTATAAAGTGCGTTCATTAGTTAGTCCTACTACATATTCTATCATGTACTTTATCAACATTTTTTCGAGTTGAACCTAGTGTAAACATTAGATAAAAACACATTGACCGATTAATAATACATGTGTCATGATTGTATGACTAGGCTACTTATTCTGAGGCTTTGTGTTCCTTGTTATAATAATATCATGCTGTGACATATATCCAACGAACCAGACATGAAATAATAAAAATAAAAACACTTCACCTTGTCCAAGTTACTACAACAAATGATCTCTTACCTCCGTATGACATTTATCAAATGGTTTGCGTGGCAATACTGTTACACTTCGCACTTGACAAACGTTATATGTTTTTGAACTCTGTTCAAATATTACTGTATCCAACACGACTGTGTTTATCATTTTATTTATCTCTATCCCGTCTCGTCGTTTATTTACATAGGTTTGAGGTTGTTTTACTCTTCTCGCCACGCCAGGTGTGTTCCAGACAGTGTATTTACATGATCTGTCCCTCTGTCGTCCCTTCCAGAAAACCATGCAAGCACTCTCACGACCTGCGGTGCCCGCACAACCAGCCGGTCCTGCGGGACTGCACCCTGCAGGACCTCCCGCAAGAGGACCTCTTCGTGCTGCTGCTGCAGAACGACCCGAGCCTGCTGCCCGAGGTGAGAGGCGCCGCTAGAGGGGACAGGCCAACCAGCCATGGTGAATTTACCCCATTTACTTCAACACACACCCCCAAAAAAAAGGGTTGCCACAAAGCTTGCTCATTGGGCAACTGCGCCAAACCAGTTCTAGCTAAGTTTCGGTGCAACCAGAGTCCTCGGGGTTTCGGTGTCCGGATTTCCTTTTGTGGTTCTTGTGGCGTGCTTCACTGACAGCTCAGCCTATTTGTAAAGAGGTGACCGCGGCAAACAAAAGATTATTATGTTGAACCACTGAGAGACGTCACGGCCGGAGTTTGGATGAAGACAAGATGGGAGAACTGAAGTAAGAAATGTAAAAAAAAAAAAATTTAATATACAAAAAAAGAAAAAGAAAAAAAAAAAAGAAAACATGAAAAAAAGGAGGAAAAAATTACCAGAAGTATGTGATCCATTTCTTGCAAGGTAAAGTATAACATTTCAGCGTGTTCAGAGGGAATTATTTTCTATGATTACATCTTGAATCCCTCTCTTTTGATTGGCCCTCAGGCCTCATGCCCTCTCACTGGGCAAGACTTGCCCAATCAGGGGGCTGAAACCAGCGACGTCATCCATTGATCCTTATGGCTGCCGCCTCGACTTGTTTTGCAACAACTTATAATAATACATTTATAATATATTATAATATGTTTAGCACATTTAGGGTGGGGATTGAAAGGCCTCCTTGCAGCAGTCTATGGCCAAAACTCTTATTTTATTCAATCCTGAATAATTTTTTTAAATAAATAAAACTGTCAAACGCTTCCTCTCTTACTTACGAGAATCCCTCACAATTTTTCCATTGACTCAAAAACGATGACCGGTGTTTTTGCGTCTGACCGTCGCCAGTCGCCAGTCGCCACCTAGCGGCCGATGGAGGAACTACACGTTGGTCTCTTTCATTGGGCTCCGGAAACGAGCTTCGTCTGCCACCCTCCGACCTCTGACCTCTGACCCATAAGGCCCATGTGTGTGTGTGTGTGTGTGACATCACACAGGTGTGCAGGCACTACAACCGCGGTGTGGCGCCCAGCGGCGCCTGCACCTTCCAGGGCAGCTGCACCAAGCTGCACCTGTGCCTGCACCACGCCCAGGGCCGCTGCCGCTTCGGCGCCCAGTGCCAGCGGCTGCACGCGCCCGACCGCCGCGGCCTGGAGCTGCTGGAGGGGAGGGGCCTGCGCGACGGCGGTGACATCGTCAGAGACCTGCTCGTCATCTATCAGAACCGCCACCACCTCCTAGCCGCCGCCGCCGCCGCGCCGCAAGCTAGCGGGGGGGCTAACGCTGCCCAAGGTGAGCAGCTGGTCGAGCTGGTCTTCTATTGCGCTGGCTGAGTTAAACAACAGGGTTAGATCAGATCAGTGATTTGCATTGTAAATTCCTACTAAATTCCTACGTGACTATTTTGTCCATCTATCTATCTACGCAAATTGGAGACCAGAGAAAGAGCTGTTCTAGAGGCTGGCCACCAGAACCATCCTATCTATCATGACACCACAACCATTTCCAGTGTCGTGCAAGTTCACACTTCACATGAACTAGTTCAAAGTTCAGTTCATACAAAAGAAAATGAATAAATTCACCTTCATAGTTCACCAATTCCGTTTTGAACTAGTTCATGTTCAGTTCAGTTTTCAGTACAGTTTTTTTAGAAAAGAAAAAAATGTTTGTACACCTGTTTCATTCATCGCAACTAAGACAGTAACTCTATTTAATAAACATAAATATAATAAACATGTCATCTGGACCTAAGCATCAATTCAGAATGTCACAAAATCTGAACTAGTTCAAGTTCTTTAGTTCAAAATGTGTTACGTTCAGTTCAAAGTTCATAGAAAAATTAACTTGTTCAATGACCTAGTTCTTTTGAACTAGTTCTTCTGAACTAGTTCATGCACAACACTGACCATTTCCTTCTTTCCAGCCCCAACCCAAGAGACTCTGCGCCAGCCTGAAGGATTCAACGCCATTCGGGAGAAACGCAGAGCGGCTAAGATCCGCTACGGATCTTCTCATCCAGCCCGCTTCAAGATGGCGGCAGACGGCCCGTCCCGCTCATTGACCATCCCAGCCGATGCCCAACCTCTCCGTGGTTCCCCACGTGAGTCTCCACACCAGTGATGGAGAAAGTGGAGTCACAGAAAGTCATGTTGTCCACGTTAAAACTGCTTTGGCTTTGCCAACCCGTTTATAAACTGGATTAATGTCATCTACACTTCATCCCAAGTGTGGGAGTGTGTGTGGATGACGGCTGGTTGAAGCAGACCTCACCTGGCCCGAGTCTGACTGGACTCTGGGGCTGGGTGAAGCTGCACACCTGCTGCACACCTGCTGCACACCTGCTGCACACTGAGTGTCACACTCAGTGTCACACTGAGTGTCACACTGAGTGTCACACTGAGTGTCACACTGAGTGTCACACTGAGTGTCAGTGTGGTTAAAGCAGCCGTCTCCACGCAGGGAGATCTCCTGCATGGCAGTGGAGGAGCAGCCTTGCACTGTTCATTAACTACAACTTGAAAAGCAAACCAGATTCAACATCACCACCCTGCGTCCTTCATGTTTAGAGGAGGTGCTTCACGGCCTGGGCCTTTGCTACACCAAGCTGCCATTATAAGCAATGGGGACATATCACAGCCATTCTGCTTAAATTGATGTTTTGTTGTTGTTTGCCCGCTATATTTACTTAATTTTTGCATTTATCCATGCAAGTGCTAGTCATATACGAGTACATCCAGACTTTCATCTATTCAAATAGACGACACAACCGATCACCTGTCCCTCTTTACAGACCACATAACGTTGCACGTATTGCATCCTGATAAGTCCCCTGTTTTGCATTTAATTGAAACTTGTGGAAGTCGTCCGGTATACACCAGAACCACTATACACTAGAACCACTATACACTAGAACCACTATACACTATAACCACTATACACTAGAACCACTATAACACATGATGCTACACAAAATGAAGGGTGATCTGTTGAAGTCAAAGAAAGCACGACGAAACTGTTGTGCTATAAGTGTGTGTGTGTGTGTGTGTGTGTGTGTGTGTGTGTGTGTGTGTGTGTGTGTGTGTGTGTGTGTGTGTGTGTGTGTGTGTGTGTGTGTTGTACATGGACTCCATTATACAAAAACAAGTAAGGGGTGTTTTCTGATTCCACCCATGGCTGAGGCGCGTTTAAGGAATTCCAGTCTTCCTGAAAATCTGGCAACCGCTTCTTGAGGATTGTTTTGACATTCGAGCAGAATTTAACTTAGCTATATATCACATTTGGCATGATGTGATCGAGTCCTATTCATAAACATAATCCCTCTTTCTATGTATTTTATTATTATTTTATTATTTTATCATTCTAATTTTTATTTTTTTTTATTTTCTTTCTATTTCCTGAAACTATTTTATTTAATTTTTTTATTTTGGTTTGCTTCGTGTTCTATTATAATTCTATATATTTTTCATTCCTGGTGCTCTGTCTTAACTGGACAATGCTTTATCACTTTGAGTAACACAGGATTCTGCCAGCAATAACAAATCTCTGTCTTTCTTTCTCTCGCTCTCTCGCTCTCTCGCTCTCTCGCTCTGCCTCTCCCTCTCTGTTTCCTATTGGTCCATTAGTTGGTATGTCTGATTTGAGACACAAGCTGAGTTTGCCCGTCATTCAGACAGATCAGACAGATCAGAGGACTTCCAACGTCAACATCTGTCTCCACTTCCTCCGCAAAAGATGCCAATTTGAAGGTGAGCTTCCGCACACAGCTGCCGTCTTGGAAGCGCAATACAACTTTAAATTCGTCGTCATATTTAATCTGCAATTACCTTGCAACACCACTAGATGGCGACACACATCCAATTAAAGAAGACACACAATGGACTATCGGAAGTGTGATCCTTACAACTCATTTTCAATTGACCAAATAAGACCAGGGGAAACAGGCGCCTTGATGTTTTGGAAGGAACCTTGTGATCCTGCTCCACATGTCTTGTGTTTTGTGTTGTCCCCCCAGACCAGTGCATGCTGGTGCACTTCAACATGCCCTATAAGTGGGAGGTGCTGAAGGGCGGAGCCTGGTGTGACCTGAGGCACATGGAGCAGATTGAGTTGGCCTTCTGCGACCCGGACGCCAGGAAAAGGTCAGAGTTCAATCCTTGTTCTCTCTCTCTCTCGCTCGCTGTCTGGCTGTCTCTCTCTTTCTCGTTCTCGTTCTCTTTGTCTCACTGTCAAGTCTGTCGCTCTCGCCCTCTCCCTCCCGGTCCTGGTTCTGGTGTGCTGGTCCTGGTCCTGGTTCTGGTGTGCTGGTCCTGGTTGTGATTCTGGTGTGGTGGTTCTGGTCCTGGTCCTGGTTCTGGTGTGTCGGTCCTGGTCCTGGTCCTGGTTCTGGTGTGGTGGTCCTGGTCCTGGTCCTGGTTCTGGTCCTGGTCCTGGCTGGTCCTGGTCCTGGTCCTGGTTCTGGTGTGGTGGTCCTGGTCCTGGTCCTGGTCCTGGTCCTGGTCCTGGTCCTGGTTCCAGCCCTGGCTCCAGACCGGTGGACTTCCTCACCATGACCGTGGGCAGCAGGGCCCACCGGGTGCGCCGGCTGTCCACGGTGTCGTCGGTGACCACGCCGCCCCACTACACCCTGACCACGGAGTGGGCGTGGTTCTACCGGGACAACCACCGCAGCTGGGTGGAGTACGGCCAGCCCGTGAGTCCGCCTCCTCCACCTGATCTGTGATTACAATTATTACAGCTTAAAGTATTACAATAATAGAATCTAACACATAATGATACCTTTTTAACTCTAATTATTTACGATTCTTTGGCCAAAGGATCATTTTTCGGCTGGTATTGAAATATCTTTGAACGTGTTTACTGAAGTTTGGAAACATTTCCCCGGAAATTAAGCGGCTATTTAAGCGTCCAAAACTTTATTTAAACCTTTGTTTAGGACAGCGGCCAGAGGACCACCTCGGTGACCTCCCGGGACCTGGAGCAGGCCTACCAGAAGAACCCCCTGGACGAGGTCAAACTGATGAGAGGCTTCCGGGAATATCTCCTCTGCTTTAAAGGTGACACACACTCACGCACCAATGCACGCACGCACCAACGCACGCACGCACCAACGCACGCACGCACCAACACACGCACCAACGCACGCACGCACCAACGCACGCACGCACCAACACACGCACCAACGCACGCACGCACACACCAACGCACGCACGCACCAACGCACACACGCACCAACGCACGCACGCACCAACGCACGCACGCACGCACAACACATGCACGCACCAACGCACACACGCACAACGCACGCACCAACGCACGCACCCACCAACGCACGCACCAACGCACGCACCAACACACACACGCACCAACGAACGCACCAACGCACCCATGCACGCACCAACGCACGCACCAACACACGCACGCACCAACGCACGCACCAACGCACGCACCAACGCACCACCACGCACCAACGCACACACGCACCAACGCACGCACCAACGCACGCACCAACGCACGCACGCACCAACGCACGCACCAACGCACGCACCAACGCACGCACGCATTAATGCACACACACACACACACATGCGCACCAAAAAGAAATAAAAGAGCTATATAAATAGCTATATAAACTACTATTATTATTGATGGATTATTGTGTGTGTGTGTGTGTGTGTGTGTGTGTGTGTGTGTGTGTGTGTGTGTGTGTGTGTGTGTGTGTGTGTGTGTGTGTGTGTGTGTGTGTGTGTGTGTCAGACATGTACCAGTGGAACTGCCGGCTGGACACCAGGAGACGCGTCCGCCGTCGACCTCGCTTCCTGTCCGCCGCCGGCGTGGCGACACTGACCGCACGATAGTCTCTCTCTCGCTCTCGCTCTCGCTCTCTCTCTCTCTCTCTCTCTCTCTCTCTCTCTCTCTCTCTCTCTCTCTCTCTCGCTCTCTCTCTCTTATATCATATATCATAGGTGCCCATATACGGTCAAAGGGAGTTCCCCTTCCTGAATCATGGATGCTGCACTTAATGTGATTGGATGGTTCTTAACGAGGTTATTCGATGAAGGGGACCGTGGAATTCGGGAGAGTGTGATGTTTCTTCCCTCCACATGTTAAAGTTTGTGCGTCATGTTTTACTTGTGTCACAGACTTGTGTTACAGACGCAAGAACTGAAATTGCCTTAACCCTTTCTATATTTAAAGTTGAAGTATACTGAACATGACTGAACAGCATTGTGTGTTACTTTGTCTCACTTTACGTAGCTATATCTCTATATTATATATATATTTGTATATCTATTGGCCTATCTATATTTCAATATCTATCTATCTAATATGTATTTGTGTGTAGATCTGTCTATGCATTTAGGCCACATTTGAATGTGTGCTTCTATTAATTGCAGGAAATATTAAATCTACTTTTAAATGATTGGTGTGATGTTGTTTTTCTACACTTTGATTCGTCTTTTGTTTGCCTTCTTACTTATTGTATATTTATCTATCAGACAAAGTGGGCCCTCAAATTAAATCGCACAGGGATGAATCGATCGAGGTATGAATCGATTCTCAGGATTCATTTCCAAGTGTAGTCCTCCTCCTCACAAATCCACTCCGTCCTCCAGTCGTGACGGGCAGACCAGCTGTCGAACGCCGACCACTGATCCACTGACGGAGCATCCATAGGCGGAGCGGTATAGGCAGTGGGTGGCGGGGGACGGAGACGGAGACGTCAAACGCCGCCGGTTTTCCTGTGAGAATAAACACAACGCAGCGAAAAGAGGGTCTATACTGTTCTGGAGCTTTTTATTAGCCGGTCGCATCCCCTGACCGCCAAGTACGCGCGTCTACCCCCCCCCTACGCTCACAGCGCGGACTGCGGGCGCGTGCACGCGTCCTCCGTCCCCCCCCCCCCCCCCCCCCGCTGCTTTGCGTGGAGCAGCGAGTGACCGGAGAGCGTGCGCACCGCGCGGTAGTGGGGGAGAGGCGTGACGTTCTCGCACCGCATCTTCAACATGACAGGTAGGTCTCCCTCCTTCCTACATTTGAGGATTAACATGTGTTTTATTTGGGGGTAGTGACGGCGGGGGGGGGGGGGGCGGGTTGTGGAATAGTAGCGATGTACGATCACGGCAGTCGTTCCATCCGTTCTTCCTTTTTCGTCGGCTACACATGGACCTGCACCCTACCGCTGCTCGCTTTGATATTCGCGTTATGGCAAGGCAAGGCCCCCCTTTCTGGGTCTGGCTGCTGGTGCCTTTGGAGGGTGTGTTAAAACGAACGGGCTACTGGTGTGTGTGTGTGTGTGTGTGTGTGTGTAGGCTTCAAACACCGACACACACACACGCACACGCACGCCTCCGGTATATCCTTGTCAAATGACTGTGGGGAAAAATCCCAGCGATTCTCCGGTCAAGATTGCGATTGGCTGCAAAGGCGTCAAATTGGCGCCCGTGTTAATACTATGGATTACTATGTGTGTCTTAGGACCGGATCACGTTACCGACACCGGTATAGACGGAACTACAGGCCCGTCTATATCGGTGTCGGTGTGTGTGTACCGGTATATCATTTGGTAAACGACATTGCAGGCTACAGTGTGATGCCGTGTGGACGTTGTGACCATAACCGCTCGGAGACGTGATGTGGGCTATGGCTAATAATGGGGTCAGTCAGTCAGGCTACCGTCGAGGCGAGAGGGACTGGGCCAGTTGTGTGTGTGTGTGTGTGTGTGTGTGTGTGTGTGTGTGTGTGTGTGTGTGTGTGTGTGTGTGTGTGTGTGTGTGTGTGTGTGTGTGTGTGTGTGTGTGTGTGTGTGTGTGTGTGTGTGTGTGTGTGAGTACTACTAGTGTACTGATACAAGGTACTACAGTGTTAGTGTTAGTGCCCCTGTGTGTTAGTGTGTGTATGTACGTGTGGGTATATTAGTGTGCCTGTGAGTGTGTATTTGTTGGCCTGTTTGTTAGTGTGCCTGTGTGAGTGTGTGTGTGTGTGTGTTGACCTATGTGTGTGTGTGTGTGTGTGTGCGTCCTTGTCTGACTCCTCCTGTCTAACCGTCTCCCTCTCCGCGGGTCGGGGGGCTAACGGTCTCCCTCTCCGCGGGTCGGGGGGCTTCCTGTCTAACCGTCTCCCTCTCCGCGGGTCGGGGGGCTTCCTGTCTAACCGTCTCCCTCTCCGCGGGTCGGGGGGCTTCCTGTCTAACCGTCTCCCTCTCCGCGGGTCGGGGGGCTTCCTGTCTAACCGTCTCCCTCTCCGCGGGGCTTCCTTCCCACGCAGGACTTCCAGAGCGACCAGCGACGGCGTGTCTGAGCCGGACCCCCCGGGGGGCGGTGTGAGGCGGCGGGGGGGGGGGGCGTCGCGTCGCGGCGTCGCGTCGCGGTGTCGCACCCATGTTCAGAGCCAGCGTGTGCCGTGGAACCAGTGACCCATGGAACCAGTGACCCTGGCGACCCAGAGACCAGCGATGCGCCCGGCCAGCTCCTCGGCTCGGCGCGCCCTGAGCGGCCTGCTCCTGGTGGCGGGCGCGCTGGCGTGCACGCTGGCCTCCAGCGCACCTGCTGCAGGTGAGATTAGGGATGTTTCTGTTGTTGCTGCTGGATTATCGATGCTGGTTTTGTAGTGGACACATGGTACAGTGTGTGTGTGTGTGTGTGTGTGTGTGTGTGTGTGTGTGTGTGTGTGTGTGTGTGTGTGTGTGTGTGTGTGTGTGTGTGTGTGTGTGTGTGTGTGTGGGGGTGTGGGGGGGTGTACACACACGGTACCGGACTTAACAAGGCATCTGTATCAGCCAGGGCTAAATGGAGGGAGATGGTGTGTGTGTTTGGT
>NW_028177538.1:0-3910 GCF_964030765.1 Micromesistius poutassou | reverse complement strand
CGACGTGTTCCCCCTCCTGTGGAGGGTCCTAAACACCTCCAGGCTTGGGGTCACTCACTACACTATTCAGTCCGACATGGTGAGCCGTGTCGGACTCACACGCGACGTGTTCCCCCTCCTCTGGAGGGTCCTAAAGACCTCCAGGCTTGGGGTCACTCACTACACTATTCAGTCCGACATGGTGAGCCGTTTCGGACTCACACGCGACGTGTTCCCCCTCCTCTGGAGGGTCCTAAAGACCTCCAGGCTTGGGGTCACTCACTACACTATTCAGTCCGACATGGTGAGCCGTTTCGGACTCACACGCGACGTGTTCCCCCTCCTCTGGAGGGTCCTAAAGACCTCCAGGCTTGGGGTCACTCACTACACTATTCAGTCCGACATGGTGAGCCGTTTCGGACTCACACGCGACGTGTTCCCCCTCCTCTGGAGGGTCCTAAAGACCTCCAGGCTTGGGGTCACTCACTACACTATTCAGTCCGACATGGTGAGCCGTTTCGGACTCACACGCGACGTGTTCCCCCTCCTCTGGAGGGTCCTAAAGACCTCCAGGCTTGGGGTCACTCACTACACTATTCAGTCCGACATGGTGAGCCGTGTCGGACTCACACGCGACGTGTTCCCCCTCCTCTGGAGGGTCCTAAAGACCTCCAGGCTTGGGGTCACTCACTACACTATTCAGTCCGACATGGTGAGCCGTTTCGGACTCACACGCGACGTGTTCCCCCTCCTCTGGAGGGTCCTAAAGACCTCCAGGCTTGGGGTCACTCACTACACTATTCAGTCCGACATGGTGAGCCGTTTCGGACTCACACGCGACGTGTTCCCCCTCCTCTGGAGGGTCCTAAAGACCTCCAGGCTTGGGGTCACTCACTACACTATTCAGTCCGACATGGTGAGCCGTGTCGGACTCACACGCGACGTGTTCCCCCTCCTCTGGAGGGTCCTAAAGACCTCCAGGCTTGGGGTCACTCACTACACTATTCAGTCCGACATGGTGAGCCGTTTCGGACTCACACGCGACGTGTTCCCCCTCCTCTGGAGGGTCCTAAAGACCTCCAGGCTTGGGGTCACTCACTACACTATTCAGTCCGACATGGTGAGCCGTGTCGGACTCACACGCGACGTGTTCCCCCTCCTCTGGAGGGTCCTAAAGACCTCCAGGCTTGGGGTCACTCACTACACTATTCAGTCCGACATGGTGAGCCGTTTCGGACTCACACGCGACGTGGTCCCCCTCCTCTGGAGGGTCCTAAAGACCTCCAGGCTTGGGGTCACTCACTACACTATTCAGTCCGACATGGTGAGCCGTGTCGGACTCACACGCGACGTGTTCCCCCTCCTCTGGAGGGTCCTAAAGACCTCCAGGCTTGGGGTCACTCACTACACTATTCAGTCCGACATGGTGAGCCGTTTCGGACTCACACGCGACGTGTTCCCCCTCCTCTGGAGGGTCCTAAAGACCTCCAGGCTTGGGGTCACTCACTACACTATTCAGTCCGACATGGTGAGCCGTGTCGGACTCACACGCGACGTGTTCCCCCTCCTCTGGAGGGTCCTAAAGACCTCCAGGCTTGGGGTCACTCACTACACTATTCAGTCCGACATGGTGAGCCGTTTCGGACTCACACGCGACGTGGTCCCCCTCCTCTGGAGGGTCCTAAAGACCTCCAGGCTTGGGGTCACTCACTACACTATTCAGTCCGACATGGTGAGCCGTGTCGGACTCACACGCGACGTGTTCCCCCTCCTCTGGAGGGTCCTAAAGACCTCCAGGCTTGGGGTCACTCACTACACTATTCAGTCCGACATGGTGAGCCGTTTCGGACTCACACGCGACGTGGTCCCCCTCCTCTGGAGGGTCCTAAAGACCTCCAGGCTTGGGGTCACTCACTACACTATTCAGTCCGACATGGTGAGCCGTTTCGGACTCACACGCGACGTGTTCCCCCTCCTCTGGAGGGTCCTAAAGACCTCCAGACTCTGGGCTACTCGCTGCACTATTCAGTCCGACATGGTGAGCCGTTTCGGCCTCACACGCGACGTGTTCCCCCTCCTCTGGAGGGTCCTAAAGACCTCCATACTCTGGGCTACTCGCTGCACTATTCAGTCCGACATGGTGAGCCGTTTCGGCCTCACACGCGACGTGTTCCCCCTCCTCTGGAGGGTCCTAAAGACCTCCAGACTCGGGGCTACTCACTACACTATTCAGTCCGACATGGTGAGCCGTTTCGGCCTCACACGCGACGTGTTCCCCCTCCTCTGGAGCCTCCAGAAGACCTCCAGGCCGTTCTCTGCCTTCTTCCCCTGGAGCCCCCCTTACACACGGGATGGGCTATGTCCTTCCAACACAGGGGTCAAACGTGTAGTAGGCGAAGCCCAGAGTTTTACAGGCTGCAGACTGCTATTTTTCTTGTTTTCGGTACCCCTGGTATAAAAACCCGAAAATCCCAACCCATGGTAGACTAAAACCAACCCATGGTATACTAAAACCAACCCATGGTATACTAAAAGCTGCCCCTGGTAGACTACGGAGAAAAGACTCTGTCTGATTTTTGATTCTCTCTTTTTCTCAAAATCAGACAGAGTCCCAGAGTTAGTGCACCATGGGTTGCGTTTTAGGAGATTTACAGAAAAGACTCTGTTAAATTTCCAAAACACGTCCCATGGTAGTTTAAATGGACTTTGTGGTTTCTTTAGTTCATCCAGGCTCAGGGGGACTTGATGTTCTTGCCAGTCCGGGATGGTGGACTCTCTGGGCCTGCCACAGGACGTGGTCCTGGTCCCCTGGAGGGTCCACAAGACTTGAAGTGGTTTTTGCCTCTTTTTTCTTTCTTTTTTTCCTCAGACACACACGGACCAGGCCTCCCCCTACAACGTCCCACACCCCCAGTCCCGACCTCCATGCCTCCAGAAGACCCCCCAGCAACACCCCCACATGAGGGACCCCAGGTCCAGGCCCCGGGGGACCGGGACCGGGACCCGTACTGGGCCAGCACCCAGACCCAGACACACACGGACCAGGCCTCCCCCTACAACGTCCCACACCCCCAGAGCCGGCCTCCATGCCTCCAGCAGACCCCCCAGCAACACCCCCACATGAGGGGCCCCAGGTCCAGGCCCCGGGGGACCGGGACCGGGACCCGTACTGGGCCAGCACCCAGACCCAGACACACACGGACCAGGCCTCCCCCTACAACGTCCCACACCCCCAGTCCCGACCTCCATGCCTCCAGCAGACCCCCCAGCAACACCCCCACATGAGGGGCCCCAGGTCCAGGCCCCGGGGGACCGGGACCGGGACCCGTACTGGGCCAGCACCCAGACCCAGACACACACGGACCAGGCCTCCCCCTACAACGTCCCACACCCCCAGTCCCGACCTCCATGCCTCCAGCAGACACCCCAGCAACACCCCCACATGAGGGGCCCCAGGTCCAGGCCCCGGGGGACCGGGACCGGGACCCGTACTGGGCCAGCACCCAGACCCAGACACACACGGACCAGGCCTCCCCCTACAACGTCCCACACCCCCAGTCCCGACCTCCATGCCTCCAGAAGACCCCCCAGCAACACCCCCACATGAGGGACCCCAGGTCCAGGCCCCGGGGGACCGGGACCGGGACCCGTACTGGGCCAGCACCCAGACCCAGACACACACGGACCAGGCCTCCCCCTACAACGTCCCACACCCCCAGAGCCGGCCTCCATGCCTCCAGCAGACCCCCCAGCAACACCCCCACATGAGGGGCCCCAGGTCCAGGCCCCGGGGGACCGGGACCGGGACCCGTACTGGGCCAGCACCCAGACCCAGACACACACGGACCAGGCCTCCCCCTACAACGTCCCACACCCCCAGTCCCGACCTCCATGCCTCCAGAAGACCCCCCAGCAACACCCCCACATGAGG
>NW_028177539.1:12500-14087 GCF_964030765.1 Micromesistius poutassou | reverse complement strand
GCGCACATGCATTCCTGTGTGTGTGCTGATGCACGTGTGCCTAAAGAAGAGTCTAATTGATTCCTTTCCACCATGCCTTCATCACCGTGACTCTGTGCCTGGTCTAAAGGCAGAGCCAGCTTTACTCTCACAACAGGCTCCTTCCATCACATGACAGGATTCCTCACACTCACAGGGCGGCATGCGGCTCAGGAGGTAGAGCGGTGGTGTCGGCTGGTAACCGGAAGGTCGCTGGTTCGATCCCCCCGGCTCCTCCTAGCTTGAGTGTGGAGGTGTCCCCCTGAGCGAGACGCCCTCACCCTGACTGCTCCTGACTGAGCTGGCTGTCGCCCTGCGTGGTCGACTCCGCCGTCGGGTCTGTGAATGTGTGAATGAATGGGTGAATGTGAGGCAGTGTTGTGAAGCGCTTTGAGGAGCCCCTGGTTCGAAAAGCGCGTTATAATATAATAGAATAGTGCACATTGAACGAAATTCCGTTGCATTGACTCTTGTTGATATTCTCGAGCAGCAAGAATATCAACAAAATGATCAGGAGAGCGTCGACCTTGCGCCGGGGGGGGAAGGACGCAGCGGCCGCCTGGATTCAAGACCGCACATCTGGGGATGCGGAGGTCAATCAATCATTCATGTGTGGCGGGCGGGGTGGAAGCGATTGACGGTGACACCTGCGCCCCTTCGCGCCTTTACTCTACGACCGCGGGGCAGCCTTGATGAATCCGCCGGTTGGCATTATGTACGTACGACCGCCTGCGTGACTCTGGTCTGTCACTGTCACGCTTCAGTCGGTGGGAGCGTCGCTACAGTGCAGCACAGGACCAGCGTCACTGAGCCACAGAGAGGGGGGTTCCTCTGGGCTGTAGACTCTGTAGACAGATCCCGGCAGAATCCTCCCATAAATTCAATCATCCTTCTCTCCAGGAAGACCTCGGAGCAGGATATGTGCCCGCTGTCCTGTGGGGAATCAGACCCATTATCGGAGCTGTACCACAGTGCTTATTTTTACACAAAGTCTCATAAATCTTTTATCGATGCCCGCAGGTAGGTGCAGGTACTTTGTTGGTTGTCACAACACATCACCGCGTGCTAGGCAAGCAACGTGATGCTGTTTTAAAGCACTGGATAATTATTGCTACTTTCGGTCTCCGTCTTCTCCCTATCTATGTCTCTGTGTGTCTCTCTCTCTCTCTCTGTCTCTCTCTCTCTATCTTTGTATCGCTCTCCCTTTCTCTCTCTCTAGCTGTCACTCTCTCTTTCTCTCTCTCTGTGTCTCTTTCTCTTTCTCTCTCTGTCTCTCTCTCGGTCTCTCTCTCTCTGTAGCTCCTTAAGTCTGTTCAACCCGCATAGCAATTAAACGTGATTAATAAAACGTTGTCATTAATATTAAAAGGCTTTGTGAATCATGGATGTGACGCAGTAAACCAAGGCGGCGATATGCAATCAAACAGCTGTGGCTGATGAGGCCTTAAATCTACCTATTGCCAGTAGGCTGCTCGTCCCCTGAGTTCAACAGTTTGATGAGAGGGCAAGGGCGAGATAAGAGACTGAAACGAGAGAGCAGCGAGAGAGCGAGACAGAGAGACAGCCAGA
>NW_028177539.1:0-10000 GCF_964030765.1 Micromesistius poutassou | reverse complement strand
CCTCCTGGCTGCCGGCAAAGTGTACGGCGGTTGCTATGCAACACACTGTAGCGTCCTCAGATCGCTTGATTTAAGCCACCCGTTTTATAATTATTTATTTACGATACATTATTCATTCACAAAGCAAATTTGTGTACTTAAAGATTGTATTTTTCCTCATTTGTTTAATTAAGGCATTAAGATCAATTTCCAAAAGATAATTTTTTATTCCTCTTTTTAGTCAACTTTAGCATGGGTGCCTAAACTTATGCCTACCACTGTATATACAGTATAACATATATACACTATAATATATATAACCTAATATATATACGCTTTATTACACAGCTCTTGTCAATGCTGTGGAACGCTCCGTTCACTTGCCTGGGCCTTCCCGACTTCCGGTGGTGAATTATTTTTCAATAATGACCGTTGCTAAGCATATAATGACAGCTGTCAAGGAAAGCGGATTTTTTCACGTCGCCGGTCATTATCTTAAACAAGCCCCTTCAGGGCGAAGCAAGACACCTCTGCTTCGTGTCGGTATGCTGTTCGCCCTGTCGCTTGTTTCCCGATAATGACCGGCGTTCTATACATTATCCCTTACATAACATATATACACTATAATATATATACACTATAATACATGTACATATATACAATCATTTATAAACACAACAAACACATCTCCACAATCAACACAAATTAAACTTAAAACAATCAGTATTTGATGTATGCAGTCAAATATCAACACACACACACACACACACACACACACACACACACACACACATACATTTATGTGTCATGTATATAAAAAGCAGCATGCCAACCACCGATCTGACACACACACACACACACACACACACACACACACACACACACACACACACACACACACACACATCTATTATTTACATTTGAAGCTAAAGCAAGTTGGATCAGACGGGGGGGGGGTTCTTGCTAGGTGTCTACTGGGGGAGTTTTACTTGTTATTTTACACACAGAGGTTTTCAACTCTGCTCTTGAAGTGAGGAGGGTGGAACCATCGAGGCAGGATGGAACATGATAAACAATTTAAATAAAAAAGGGCATCCACAAGCAGTACCCAGACATATACAAACGCACACACAGACACACACACACACACACACACACACGCACACACGCACGCACGCACGCACACACACACACGCACACACGCACACACACACACACACACACACACACACACACACACACACACACACACACACACACACACACACACAGGCTGTGCTGTGAAGAGATGGACAGAAAGAGCACATCCAACCTTTAAAGATAGAAACAGAGGCAGCGCTTTGCATACATTGGTCTTCATTCTTTGTTTCCATCTGACTCCCCCTCCGTCTGGTCGCCCATTTATTGAGTCGCTCACGTCTTTTGTGCTAAAATTAACCTCAAACGAGGAATGAAGCCCTTCTGAAGGACTTAGGTACGACCTTGAGTAGAAGGAAAAACATTCATAGTCACGGTTATGTAACACGCAGCAACACAAAAGGAAGAACCAGGCCACACATTTCGTGGTTGTATTGATAATAACTTGAACGTCAGGAGTTGTGAATGTTATGACGAAGAGAGTGTACAATATGCCACATAGCATAACGCCGCCAGTATAATCATCTGTAATCTGTGCCATAAATACGCCCTCTCCCCTCTTTACATTAAGCATTAAGCAGACACTTTTAACCAAAGCGAATCAAGTGTATATAAGTACATTTGACAGAAGAAAGGACATTTGTCAGACTTTCCTTTCTTTAGGTCTCTCTCTGTCTGTCCCTCCTCCTCTCCTCTCTGTCTGTCTCTCTGTCCGTCTCTCCTCCTCTCCTCTCTTTAGGTCTCTCTCTGTCTGTCTCTCGTCCTCTTCTCCTCTCTTTAGGTCTGTCTCTCTGTCTGTCTCTCATCCTCTCCTCTCTTTAGGTCTGTCTCTCTCAGTCTCTCCTCCTCTCCTCTATTTAGGTCTCTCTGTCTGTCTCTCCTCCTCTCCTCTCTGTCTGTCTCTCCTCCTCTCCTCTCTTTAGGTCTCTCTGTCTGTCTCTCCTCCTCTCCTCTCTGTCTGTCTCTCCTCCTCCACATCCAGCGCTGGTTCCTGTCTCCCTCCCGGAGCTAAACCCAAGCGGCACGGCCATCTGAGGTAGCATTAGCCTAACGACGTAGTCCCCATCCTCCCTGCCAAGACCCCCCACATCTCCACCCACGATCTGTCGGGGGTGGGGAGAGGGAAACCTGGAAGGAGAGGGAGAGCGATATTGAAGGAGGAAGGGGAAGGGGAAGTGGGGGGGGGGGCGTATTTACTGGCGTGGAGCGGTGGCGGCGGCGGGAGCAGGCCAGCAGCGGCCCGAGAGGCGCAGGTTATCCGCAGGCTGTGAGCAACAGTGTGGTGCCACTGTCTGATTGGACGGAGCACTTCTCACCAGCCCCCGTGCGGACTGCCCGGCAGGCGCCACCTCGGATCCACCGGGCCGGAGCCTGAGTTCACCGGGCAGCTAGGCTAGGCTAGGATAGGCTAGGCTAGGCTAGGCTAGGCTAGGCTAGGCTAGGGTGGCATTTGGGCTAGCAGCAGTTTGAGGCAATCTAGATGAATGTTATTAACCTAACCTACGGTCAGCGGCGTGCTGGTTTGTGAGCAGAGGAACAACCACACCAAAGAGGTCTTTGATGTGGGAACACATCAAAGACCAGTATGACGGTGAAACTTGTTTTTAGAAAAGGTGCTTCAAATGTCACGGTGTCCAGCGAAGGAGCAACAGGCTGGTAAACAATCACACCGGTGATTCCGACCGCTAACCCCCTCGGCCCATCAACACGATTTACTGCCAGCACCCTCCCTCCCTCCCTCCCTCCCTCCCTCCTCTTCGTCGTCTCCTCTGCAATCTCTCCTCTCTCGGAAAAATCGGTGACCTTTCTCCGAGCGACACTTCAAAGGGGTTTGAAGTGTTGTGGCGTTTTCACGTCCGGCCAACTCACACGGCCGCACCGGTCTTCTGCGCAGGGAGGCGCGTTCTCGGCGCGCCCCCGCTGGGGCCCCGGCGCTGAGAGGTGTCGGGGCTACGGGGGCCAACTGTCACTCAGACGGCCTGCGCTGAAACACACTCCTCCGGTCCGCAGTGAAGGAGACACAGATGGACGGAGGAGGAGATCAGGGAGGTTTAGACGTTCTTCGACGTAAATCACTGTTATTGGTCATTGGTCATGTGCCGGCACTTAACGTACACACTTATTGTGTGCTTGTATGTCCTGGCACTTAATGTACACACTTATTGTGTGTTTGTATGTCCTGGCACTTAATGTACACACTTATTGTGTGTTGTACCTCCTGGCACTTAATGTACGCACTTATTGTGTGTTGTACCTCCTGGCACTTAATGTACACACTTATTGTATGTTGTTCGTCCTTGCAATTAAAAGTAGTACTTTGCATCGTGTAGCATCTTATCCTAGCTATCTTTGTTGTGTATGGGCAATGGGTTAACCTAGTGATTGTTAGTGCACTTGTTGTTTGCTTCACTTGTTTCTATAAACCTCCTTACTGTACCCACAGCAATATGATTATTATGATCATTGATTGTAAGTCGCTTTGGATAAAAGCATCTGCTAAATGCCCAAAATGTAAATGTGTTAATGGTTATATGACCATATTTCCAATGATAATGAATTGTTGGCTACAATACGTCTTGATGCCTGAAGAAGATTTTGGATGTGTTTATTTAGCATCTTTATTGCACAGATGGCACCAAATACCGTGCCCAAACTTCTCCCCAGTGACAATATTTACAAATAATACCAGTGAATTGGAAAATATACTTTACTTTAAGCACACAGAAGACGAAGAAAAGCTAACAATGGTTTATCAGTTACTATGGAAACTCCCGTGGTAACCAAGAAACAAGACTGTGTGTGTCCTCAGACCCCAGCACCTCGACTGACATGATTGGTTTGGACGGAGGGAGAAGGATCTAGTTATTCAGTTAACCGGTTAGGAACGGTTATACGTTTCTATAAACCACAATGCCTATATATCACCGCTCCCAAACGCCTTACTGTGCGTTCACACCAAACGCGACAGAGCGACACGACTCCATACAAAGTCAACGTAGAGACGCGAATCAGGCGACATTTGATGCTAGAAAACCTGCGGCAAAATTTGACTTGTGCCGCAGCATGAAAGCCCTGTCACGGGTGAGCGCGTTCACGAGGATTTGCAGCGCGACACTTTTGCTCGAGTTGAAATATTTGAACTTTGCCTCGACATTCACGTGATGACAGCCAATCAGCGTTCACTCCCTGAGTGACGTAACATAACAGTCAATCAGCGTTCAACCGGCTGGGCCAACCGTTCCCTGCACTCCGCAGTGAACCGCAGCATGGAGGAGAAAGTGATTGCTGCCATTTGTGACTTCCAGAGCTCTATATATAATATAATATAATATTATATTATATTATATATAAATATCTATATAATATAATATATAATTTCACGGCCAAAAGCTGTGTGCGCGTCTGGATGATATTATGAACCCATAAACGACGGGCATTCCCTCTCCCTCTTCCACAACAGGTAAAGACATGCAATGGTGGTTATCTCGGCCATGTTTGAGAATGAATTGGCATGAAGCACAGTTGGCGGGTAAAAGATGTGGCGCAGCAAAATTCGCCTGACAAAACTTGCACAGCGACGGCTTATGATTTGTCACGCTGCAAAACTTGGGCGACAATGCGACCAGGCGACAAATGTGTCTTTTGGTGTGAACGCACACATTGGTTGGATCATAATAATAATCTTTGAGGGGTGTTTCTGCCATATTAGTTTGCCTTTACTTCTTAAAGGGGCCCTATTCTACCACCAGGTGGGAGATTGATTAGCAATCATGAAGTCACAAGTGGGAGTGTCCATCCAGATGCATTGTGGGTCCATTTATGGATGGCTCCTTCGGGTTGGAGCCGGTAAGCTGTGATTTATGATATATCACCCCCTCATCACACAGCTGGGTGCACTCTCCCCCCTCTGACACCCCAAAGGGAGGGAAGGTGAAATGGTTTAATGGCCGACCGTAAATCCATGCAGCATGCTGTGGGTGAGGGATGCGTATATTTCTGATATTTCTGTTGCACAATATGATGTGAAGCACTATTATTAAGTGCAAGGACGTACAACACACAATAAGGGTGTACATTGAGTGCCAGGACGTATAACATACAATAAGTACATATACATTGAGTCCAAGGACGTACAACGTACAATAAATGTGTACATTAAGTGCCAGGACGTACAACATAGAATAAGGGTGTACATTAAGTGCCAGGACGTACAACACACAATAAGTGTGTACATTAAGTGCCAGGACGTACAACATAGAATAAGGGTGTACATTAAGTGCCAGGACGTACAACATAGAATAAGGGTGTACATTAAGTGCCAGGACGTACAACATAGAATAAGGGTGTACATTAAGTGCCAGGACGTACAACATAGAATAAGGGTGTACATTAAGTGCCAGGACGTACAACATAGAATAAGGGTGTACATTAAGTGCCAGGACGTGTGTGGGCGGGTGGGGGAGGCTATGCAGCTTCTAGTTGAAGTCTAGTGAGTCTTGAGTCTCTGAGTGCGGAAGCTGGTGAGCGACTCTGCGGTCCTGACGTCGGCAGGGAGCTCTTTCCAACACTGCGGTGCCAAAACAGAGAAGAGTCGTGACTTTGATCATCGACCTTTGCTTGCTCTTAGCGATGGCGGTACCAGACTTCCAGTTCAGGTGGTTACAGCTGAGGTAGCAACAGCAAGAACGTGCATACAAGAAGTGGGACACACACAGCGTGTTTGTTTTCGGCCCAGATGTGTCGCGGCTGGGTGGGAATGACATCATGGCTTCAAACTGTCTCGCAATGAGGTCGTCCTCCCCTTACCTGCCGTAGACACACACACACATCAGGTGTCCAGACCTCGCCCTGGAGACACGGAGAGGGAACACCTCGTAGCACACAGGGCGGAAAACCTTGTGCTGTTTATTTTCAGCCGTGATATTTCATCTGGGTTCAGGGTGGGAAAGGGGCAGGTTTGGCTCCTTGGGGCTGATGCCTAAAACACAGGTAGGTCCGGCGGGCAGGATGTAAACTCCCTTAACTATTTGTTCTCAGCTTTCGAGCTCCCCTCCCGAGCGGACCTGCGATCGATCAGTGTCCCCGCACCCCCCCCCCCCCCCCATGCTGTGAAACGCTGAGGGTGAGAGGGGGTTCACGTTCAACCAGAGTATAGTGAGAAGGCAAGCACAAGGATTGGGCTGCCCTCTCATTAGTGGTTATCGCCTTGAAGAGAGAGAGAGGGAGGGAGGGAGAGTGGGAGGGAGGGGGGGGGGGGGGAGAGAAGGAAGGAGAGGAGGGAGGAGGAGAGAGAAAGAGGGAGAGAGAGACGGAGGAGGAAGGGGGAGAGGAGGAGGGAGAGAGAGGGGGGAGAGAAGGAGGGAGAGAGGGAGACAGAAGGGGAAAAGAGAAGGAGGGAGTGAAGGAGGGGGAGAGAAGGAGAGAGAGCGAGACAGAGAGAGAGAGAGAGAGAGAGAGAGAGAGAGAGAGAGAGAGAGACAGAGAGAGAGAGATGGGGTTGTGTGTGGGGAGGTAGGTTGAACATTTGTCCCCAGTGAAGTTGTGTTGCTCCGTATCAGTGAGTTTGGCCGGGCTCCATCCTGGATGATAGATGGCAGTGACCGAACGACAGCGACAGTTTGAAGTGAGGTGATGTTTGCCGGCTAATGAGACCGCCCAGAGTCGTCGTTACGCAGTCTCTTAAATCGGCGCGCTCACCGGACCGCTTTGTTTGCACCCTGTAGCACTGTGGCTCCGGTTCAGAGATCGGGGGGGCGGGGGGGCGGGGGGGCGTGGAGACCTCACCGCGGTTCCCCGGTTCAATTAGACTCGAACCCCGCACCCGCTTCACGAAGGTCTCGACCAGCCTGCAGCCAAACGCCGTCGGAACAGATTCAGTAACAAGACTGCAGGAAGAGGCAGAGAAAGGACAGGCTGCACCACCAAACTCCTCCATCCCGGGGGCTTAACGCACGTGTTGACGCCGGACCGACCGCTCTCCCTGACTCTCACCGGCTCTCAAACAGGAAGCGACGACTTATAATAATGATCATAATAATAATAATAATAATAATAATAATAATAATGATAATGTATCCGATTTATGCAGTGCTTTTCTTAGTACCAAAGACTCTTTACAGAGTGAACACAAAATATAATAATTTAATAAGAACGTATATTAGTAAAAATATACAAAAGGACGAAGGGGAGAGAGAAGGAGGGAGGGGGAGAGAGAAGGAGGAAGAGAAGTGGGGAGAGAGAAGGAGGGAAGGGGAGAGAGAAGGAGGAAGAGAAGTGGGGAGAGAGAAGGAGGGAGGGGGAGAGAGAAGGAGGGAGAGAAGTGGGGAGAGAGAAGGACGGAGGGGGAGAGAGAAGGAGGAAGAGAAGTGGGGAGAGAGAAGGAGGGAGGGGGAGAGAGAAGGAGGGAGAGAAGTGGGGAGAGAGAAGGAGGGAGGGGGAGAGAGAAGGAGGGAGAGAGGGGGAAGAGGAGAGAGAGAGAGAGAGAGAAGGAGGTTATCGGCAATCTTAAAAGGGTTTTGATTTTTTGTTTGAATGAAGGGAAGTGTGTTGTGCCGGTCGGATGTGGTTGGGGAGGGACGTCCAGAGGGAAGGAACTTACTCCTTATGCAAGCTGAGGAGGCGCTGGTCGAAACAAACCAAACCCAGTAAAGGTCGTGGTGATAGAGGAGATCAGTCACTGATGCCTCAATTACGTGCAAGCCCCGCCTTGGCCCTGTGGACACGACTTAATGACCGTTCTAAGGCTCGGCTGTCTGCTCAGAATCAGCTTAGAGAGCATCCATACCCTAACCTCTGGGGCAGCGGCTCAGTTGTGTAGCATCTTATCCTATCTTTACGATACCAATAACCCATTTACGGGGAATGGGTTAACCTAGCGGTAGTTAGCGCTTAGCACTTCGTTCTATGAACATCCTTCATGTACCGACTGTACCGACAAATGTACTTATTGTACGTTGCTTTGGATAAAAGCGTCTGCTAAATGCCGTAAATGTACATGTGGATTGACCTGCACAGCAAAAACTGCTGTGTCGCTTATTATGAAATCGTCCAAAAAAATGCAAACTTTGAAGAAGCATATCTCGTTACTATTATTTTTTTTTACAAGCCAGAAGAAACACTAACACGTCCATCTATTCATACGCCGTCTATGATAACCTTGACGAGATCATCAATTCACACACGATTTGAGTTGCGTTTTTCGTGCTGGCAAAACGGTTTGCTCTCTTTAATCCGCTGTGCACCGGCGCCCTACGTGATTCATGGCGGGTACTTAGTGGAGAGGCACGGTCAATAAAAGCACTGGTCCAGAAACCTCATTTCAGAAGGCTGTCGTATGCCAAAGGGGAGACAGGGAGAGCTACAAGATGAAACTGAAACTGCCCGGTCACAGAAATGGTTTTGAGATTGTGAGAACGCTGATTGGCCCGATCAGAGTGTTTGATGATGATTTACTGCTCTTGGGGGGGTTGGGCTCTGACGTCATGTTATTGCAAAGTTGCATTCGGGATTTCATTGTTTCACTTTTTCTTTTCTTTTTTATAAAATCGATCGACGATATGAGCCCGAGGATGGACGTTTACGCGATGCGTAATGACATCATTACGCACGTCCATACAAATCAAGTCACAGAGCCAATCATTAAACGATCCAATACATGCTCAAATCAAACTCTCCACACATCTCCTCTCGATAGGGCGACTCGATTGATGGACTGCGTGGGTTAGCCCACTATAGGTCTGTCAGTTTGCTCTTCATGATGATGACATGTGTCCATCATGCCAGATCCCTCCGGACCGCTGCGGCAGTGACCTCCACAGAGCGCGCGTTCACGCGTCGTTCACGCGGACGTGTCTGCACAAAACAGAAGCACCCTTGAGAAGCAGGTGGATCGATTTTCCAATCCCTGATAATCTTTTAAATGGTCGTTGAATTATTATCAAATATAGAGCGTTTAGAATGGGCCATATTTATGTTTATTCCGATCATAAAATAAACTGGGTATTAAATATAGAAGCCCGGATACAAACCCATGCGCTATAGTTTGAAATTACCGCATCTATCAGGGTTAAGCCATATGCAGCTTAATTATTATTTTCCTCTCATTGCTCGCTGTAACTCCTTTTCTCTCTCTCCCCTCTCCACACTGTCCTCTCTCCCTCCCCTCTCTCTCCCCCGCCCTCTCCCTCCCCCCCCCTCCCTCCCCCCCCCCCTCTCTCTCTCTCTCTCTCTCTCTCTCTCTCTCTCTCTCTCTCTCTCGCTCTCCCTCGCTCTCTCCTCTCTCTATCCCTCCCCTCTCTCTCTCCTCTCTCTCACTCCACGCCTCTGTCTCCTCTCCCTCTCTCTCTCTCCCCTCTCTCTCGCTCTCTCTCTGAGATCTCTGTCTCAGGGGCGGAGCGGTGGTTCTGGGTGTGTGTTTTTTTGATGTGTAAAGCACGTGGCCGCTCCAGACCTCTAGAGCAGGGCGCAGCGGGAGGCGCGGTGGAGAGGCGCGGTGGAGAGACGCGGAAAGAGAGGCGCAGCGGAGAGAAGCGGCGGCTACTAGACACGTTGGAGAGACGCGGAGCGAGAGACGCGCTGGAAAGACGCGCGGGAGCAGTCGGGCTGCAGTCGGACCAGCGGGGAGCCGAGAACGGAGAGCGCAGAGCGGTCCTCAGCCATGGAGACGCACCGCCACTGACGAGGAACTCTCCGGTGTGGAGATATATTTTTTTCGAAAGGAGAAAAGTACATGCACTTATCTTGGGGACGGAGTGAGGATTAATTTCTAAGAGAAAAGGACTTGCGTGCAACCCATGGAAGAACACAAGGTGAGGAGGAGAGAGGAGGAGAGATATGCAAGTTTTGACATGAGGTTTAATGATTATTAAGTCCTTTCTGTTCTGAG
>NW_028177540.1:0-15419 GCF_964030765.1 Micromesistius poutassou | reverse complement strand
ACGGTTGGCAACCCTAGTCATAGCCTGTCCAATGCCACGCTTATACTCATACTGAGCCAGTATCCTGTGTACTTATACTCATACTGAGCCAGTATCCTGTGTACTTATACTGAGCTAGTATCCTGTGTACTCATACTGAGCCAGTATCCTGTGTACTCATACTGAGCCAGTATCCTGTGTACTTATACTGAGCCAGTATCCTGTGTACTTATACTGAGCCAGTATCCTGTGTACTCATACTGAGCCAGTATCCTGTGTACTTATACTCATACTGAGCCAGTATCCTGTGTACTTATACTGAGCCAGTATCCTGTGTACTTATACTCATACTGAGCCAGTATCCTGTGTACTTATACTCATACTGAGCCAGTATCCTGTGTACTTATACTGAGCCAGTATCCTGTGTACTTATACTCATACTGAGCTAGTATCCTGTGTACTTATACTCATACTGAGCTAGTATCCTGTGTACTTATACTCATACTGAGCCAGTATCCTGTGTAACTATACTTATGATATACACCTGTGAAAGGTGTAGATAGTGTACATCGTTTTTATCTTTATTTTATTATTTTTATTTTATTTTGTATTTATCTCTTATATCTCTCTTTTGCTCTACTTTTGACTCTTAAGCTGCTGGAGTGTGTGTGTGTGTGTGTGTGTGTGTGTGTGTGTGTGTGTGTGTGTGTGTGTGTGTGTGTGTGTGTGTGTGTGTGTGTGGGTGTGGTACAGGTAAACCATGTAATCCTCTTTAGTTAGTTAATGATTGATGGTTTTACTGGTGGCCGGTGTTCAAAGTCTCCTTCCTCATTCGATCTGTCTTCACTGTCTTCTTTAGAACTGTGTTAGCGTTCGTCTCGGTTCTCAACTCTTACTTTGTGTTTTGGTGAACACCTGAATCTCTTCCTTCGACTGATCTTCATTTCCTTCTGTGCTGTAATATTTTCACACGACAAGGGGCAGGACACGTTTTCATCACGGAGAAGCTACGGTACAGCTCGCTAAATGTCATGTTTTCTTTAGATTATTGGTCGTATATTCTCACTGTATTGATATGTTCTAGATGAATCTATTTCCAGTCCCAGTTCAGTGTTTACAGGTTCCTGCTGTAAAAGAGACGTTGATCTCAGAGAGAGAACCTGAATAAAGGAATATGGGTCAGAACATCAATCACTAGTTCCACCGTGTTGAGGGCGTTTCATATTGAACCTCTGGTCCAGGAACCTTTATTGTGGAGGTTCAGTCTGTGCTGTAGTGAGGTCCGTTTGGTTGTGTTGTGGACTTTTATTGTGGAGGTTCAGTCTGTGCTGTAGTGAGGTCCGTTTGGTTGTGCTGTGGACTTTTATTGTGGAGGTTCAGTCTGTGCTGGAGTGAGGTCCGTTTGGTTGTGTTGTGGACTTTTATTGTGGAGGTTCAGTCTGTGCTGTAGTGAGGTCCGTTTGGTTGTGTTGTGGACTTTTATTGTGGAGGTTCAGTCTGTGCTGTAGTGAGGTCCGTTTGGTTGTGTTGTGGACTTTTATTGTGGAGGTTCAGTCTGTGCTGTAGTGAGGTCCGTTTGGTTGTGTTGTGGACTTTTATTGTGGAGGTTCAGTCTGTGCTGTAGTGAGGTCCGTTTGGTTCATGTTGTGGACTTTTATTGTTGGGTTTTATTGGTAACATTAGTTACCTATTGGTGGTTTGATGGCCGTCTATAAAGGTATAGCACACTGATCTGTAGACTCTTGATGCTCTAGTGACTTTGATCTACTGGAAGAGAGGTCAGTGTTCAGAAGTAAGGAATAATCCTAATAATGACATGTATGAGATCTAGACATATAGCGATAGAGTGTGTAGATCTAGACATAGATAGTGATAGAGTGTGTAGATCTAGACATAGATAGTGATAGAGTGTGTAGATCTAGACATAGATAGTGATAGTGTGTAGATCTAGACATAGATAGTGATAGAGTGTGTAGATCTAGACATAGATAGTGATAGTGTGTAGATCTAGACATAGATAGTGATAGAGTGTGTAGATCTAGACATAGATAGTGATAGAGTGTGTAGATCTAGTCATGCAGTCAGTTCATTCATTTGGTACTCAAACAGAGTCCACAGAAACAATGTGTAGTTGTGTTTGTGTCCAGGTCTCCAGTCTACTATGGATGAGGAGGGAGAGGAGGGGGGTCCTACCTCTAAGACCACTCTGTCTGGGGAACATGGCCGCCGGAGCAAAGCTAAGAGGTAAGAAGAGGATCTCTCTGTCTGTGACTGTTGTCCATCTCAGAGCTCAGCAGTGATACATCATGACTCCATCATTAGTCTGAGTAACAGCTGTGTGTGTGTGTGTGTGTGTTGTGTTGAAGCCCAGCGCAGCAGCAGAGAGCAGACTCCCCTGGACCCAGCAGTGTCTCCATGAAGAGTGACCGCTCTATGAATCTACCTGAAGTGTTTAAAGATGGAAATCACCAACCTTCTAAGACAAGGTGAGGATTCAGCCGATACATCAGGGCTGTTCAACTGGCGGCCCGCGGATCATCTTGATCTGCCCGCCCATCGTTAATCAGAACATACCAACGTCCAATCACAGGACCACTTGGAGATGGATTGGTTCATGGCTGAGGCCGTTTATTCTGCTGTTTGAATCGTGTGAATGAAATGAATATTAAGACGACTTGTAGCAGACTTTACAGGTTTAATGTTAGAAGGTTCAACGTCTTTCAAACAGCTTTTATTGAATCAGTTTGATCTTTTGAGGTGAAGAGATTTATTTAAACCAATAATCCATGAAGAATAACACAGGTCTGTGTAGAAATGTAGAAACTGACTGCTCTATTTCTATTTTAGCTAAACACATTGTGAATCAACACTCTATGCACAGTATGAAGGATACTTAGTGTGTTTTTATGTTAACATGTTAACATGTTAGTGCTTAAATGACATAATAACTTAATAATAACCATTTCAATAATCTGAGAAAGATTATTGAAATGAAAAGTCATGAGAAAGTAGTTGAGTAGCCCTGCAATAAATGATCAAATGAATCAATATCCATAAATCCTAACTTCCAGATGGTTCTTGTTTTTCAGAAGGAGGCAGCAGAGAGCAGACTCCCCTGGACCCAGCTGTGTCTCCATGAAGAGTGACTGGTCTATGCTTATACCTATTAACTTTAAAGATGGAAATCAGTCTATTGAGAAGAGGTGAGGATTTATCGTTATATTATAAAGATACAGCTTCTATCAAACGTCCAGCTAGAAGAGTCCAGCAGCAGAGAGCAGACTCTTGTTATCAGACTCTACTGGTACTGATGTTTACAAGTCAGGAAAAATGCAAGTGTGTGTGTGTGTGTGTGTGTGTGTGTGTGTGTGTGTGTGTGTGTGTGTGTGTGTGTGTGTGTGTGTGTGTGTGTATGTGTGTGTGTGTTCTCCACAGACACCAGGAGAGGTCAAAGGTTACCAGTGCTCAGTCTGTACAGCAGCATCAAACAGAGAAGGAGATGAACCAGGAGGAAGTGGCCCACACACTAGGGGGCGGTAAGAGACTCTTACTTTGAAGACAGAGGAGACTATTATTTTGAAGGGCAGAAGAGACTCTTACTTTGAAGACAGAGGAGAAATTATATTTTTAAGGAGCAGTATGAGACTCCTATTTGTTCTTTTCGGACTGAATGACTTTTAACTTCAATGTGGAGACATCTTTCCTCTTTGGGGTTAAATGGTTTGATCCAGATATGTAGGGTTATTGTGGGTCTATCAGTTTACATGGTTTGGTCCAGATATGTAGGGTTATCGTGGGGGTATCAGGTTAAAGAATGTTAAACATTATACTGCAGATCAACAGCAGAATAACTCAGTGGAATAGATGCAACACTATCTTGTTATATCAGCATAACAAGTCACTTTAGACTGATTCACCATCATTATTACTATCATTAGACCAATCATACTGCTGTGGAAATAATAGTCCTGAACATTTTGAATCTGTAACATGCAGTCGTTGTCACGACCAGCTTCTCCGACCACAAGTTATGAAACAACTAAATATCACAATGTTGATAATTTAACAGGAAATATTGAAATATACATGAAATATTTCCACTGATGTCACCATCCACTAACTGATGTCTTCTGTTGTTTTCTCATTTAGGATCTGCTGCTGTCGAGTGCCAACATAAAATCAAGTGTCATTTGAAGAAGAAGTTCAACAATGTGTCTGAGGGAATCGCTAAAGCAGGACATTCAACACCTCTGAAGGACTTCTACACAGAGATCTTCATCACAGAGAGAGGCAGTGGAGAGGTCAACCAGGAACATGAGGTCAGACTGATTGAAACAGCTTCAAGGAGACCAGTCATGGAGGAAACACCAATCAGATTTGAGGACTTCTTTAAACCCTTACCTGGACAGGATCAACCAATCAGAACAATTATGACAACTGGAGTGGCCGGCATTGGTAAAACCGTCTTAACACACAAGTTCACTCTGGACTGGGCTGAAGGCAAAACCAACCACGACATACACTTCACGTTTCTCCTCACTTTCAGAGAGCTGAATTTACTGAAAGACAAAGAGTTTAGCTTGGTGGATCTTCTTCATCACTTCTTTATTGAGACCAAAGAAGCAGGAATCTGCAGATACGACCAGTTCCAAGTTGTCTTCATCTTGGATGGTCTGGATGAGTGTCGACTTCCTCTGGACTTTCAGAAAAATCAGATCTGGACTGATGTCACAAAGTCCACCTCGGTGGACGTGCTGCTGACAAACCTCATCAGGGGTGACCTGCTTCCCTCCGCTCGCATCTGGATAACCACACGCCCTGCGGCAGCCAATCAGATCCCTGCTGAGTGTGTTGACATGGTGACAGAGGTGAGAGGGTTCACCGACCCACAGAAGGAGGAGTACTTTAAGAAGAGATTCAGAGAGGAGACGCTGGCCAGCACAATCATCTCCCACATCAAAAAGTCACGAAGCCTCCACATCATGTGTCACATCCCAGTCTTCTGTTGGATCACTGCTACAGTTCTGGAGAACTGCTTCAAAACATCCCAGAGAGAAGAAGAGATGCCCAAGACCGTGACTCAGATGTACAGCCACTTCCTGAAGGTTCAGTCCATACAGGGGGACAGGAAGTACCGTGGGAGATCTGAAACAGATCCACACTGGAGTTCAGAGAGCAAGAAGATCATTGTTTCTCTGGGAAAACTGGCTTTTAACCAGCTGGAGAATGGCAACCTGATCTTCTACGAGGCAGACCTGGCAGCGTGTGGCATCGATATCAGAGCAGCCTCAGTGTACTCAGGAGTGTTCACCCAGATCTTTAAAGAGGAGTGTGGGCTGTACCAGGACAAGGTGTTCTGCTTTGTCCATCTGAGCCTCCAGGAGTTTCTGGCTGCCCTTTATGTCTTTAAGCACTTCATAAACACTGGGGTCAATCTGCTCTCAGAAGAACAACCAAACTCTGGGGAAGATAAACTCCTCCTCCTCTACCAGAGTGCTGTGGACAAGGCCTTACAGAGTGAGAACGGACACCTGGACTTGTTCCTCCGCTTCCTCCTGGGCCTCTCTCTGGAGACCAATCAGATTCTCCTACGAGGTCTGCTGAGACAGACAGGAATTAGCTCACTGATCACTCTGATTAAAAAAAGTCTGCTGGGACAGACAGGAAGTGGCTCAAATACCAATGAGAAAACAGTGTCTTACATCAAGGAGAAGATAGATGGAGATCTCTCTCCAGAGAGAAGCATCAATCTGTTCCACTGTCTGAATGAGCTGAACGACCGTTCTCTAGTGGAGCAGATCCAACAGTCCCTGACATCAGGAAGTCTCTCCACAGAATCTCTCTCTCCTGCTCAGTGGTCAGCTCTGGTCTTCATCTTACTGTCATCAGAAGAGGAGCTGGACGTGTTTGACCTGAAGAAATACTCTGCTTCAGAGGAGGGTCTTCTGAGGCTGCTGCCAGTGGTCAAAGCCTCCAAAACATCTCTGTAAGTTCACTAACAACATGTATTACAATACACACAACACTATATACATAAAATTTAATATAATGTATATATTATAATATATGCTAGAATATAAAAGGTATAATAAAATACAAATCGTATCTGTACATTCACTAATAACATGTATAACAATACACACAAGATAATATACATAAAACTAGAAAATAAAAGTTATAACAACATAGAAAACATCTCTGTACGTTCAGTGATAATGTATTATATTATGCACAACACAAAATAATTAATACTATGATATAAAAGCAGTAACGATTTGTTTATTTAACAAACTCCCCAATCATAACAATCATAAAAAATAAATGATAATAATTGTGTGTAAGTGAATAGTGTTCACAGATTCACTATTCACAGAGCCTGAGGTAAATCATTGTTTTATATGAACTACACGTGAACACTCCAAAAATAAACAAGATTACACTTTTTGCCGGGATTTATTTGTTTTATGAGCGGTTTATTAGTTTTTATTAGCGTGACGAGACGACCGTTACGCGCTCCCCAATATCCTGAGTTTGAGATCTCAATCTCGGGATATTGTCCGATATCCAGAGATAGAGAACCAATCAAATTGCTCTAGCTTAGGAGGTTCACGTGTAGCATATACTACATTTAAATATCCAATGTTTTAAACATTAGTTAAGCTAAAAACACTTTTCTAATAAAGATGAAGACAATAACTTAATTATGTTAAAAGTAAAAGTTACACAGATTATTAAATTAACATTTATGGATTGAATGTATTTCTATTAATAAAACATCTCTAATTAAAGTTTTCAACACGTCCTTTTATGTTAATAGTAAAATATGTAAAATAATTTAATCCCAGTTCCTAACATGTTGTGTTTATTGTGTGTGTGAAGGCTGGATGGCTGTCATCTGTCAGAGACATGCTGTGAAGCTCTGGCCTCAGTTCTCAGCTCCAACTCCTCTAGTCTGAGAGAGCTGGACCTGAGTACCAATGATCTGCAGGATTCAGGAGTGAAGCTGCTCTCTGCTGGACTGGGGAGTCCACACTGTACACTGGAAACTCTCAGGTCAGTTTTACTCAAAGGTCAAACACTTACAGAGGGGGGGAGGGACAGAGGGCGGGATGACACATGTGCACGAGTACACAAGAAAAAAAAAATCATCCATGCTGTGAAGCGGTTTTCTATTTAAGCAATAGATCACGACAGGCTGTGAAATGTTCTCATTATACCACAGTTAAGGGGCGTTGTCCGTCCCTCCGCTGCACATCGGGACGGACAACGCCCCTTAACTGTGGTGTAATGAGCACATTTCACTGACTGAAGTGATCTATTGCTTTTATGAAACGGTTACGTAAGTATGGCGAAATGAAAGTCATAGACACCCTCAATTTTGAAAAAGCAAGCTTTTTGGTAGCTTGGTTTGCCGGCAATTTAGCCTACTATCGAGTTCACTCACCGTGTGCCTATTGCTTTACAACATTTCCACCCTCTCCAGCAACATATTTTTAGGCTTCAGTGAACTATGCTATTGCTTTTATATATAAATAAACAACAGTTCAAGTTAGGCGTGGAGTGATACGGATCTCTGTAAACTGAACGGGCGTCATAGCTGTGTGTATACGCTCATTATACAACAGTTGGGAACCAATCAGATCACTTGATTTAAGCCACCCGTTTTCTATTATCTCTCATATCACTGTGGGGGGAGTTGGCATATTGGCGCCCCCTCCGGCTGCAGGCGCCCTGCTCGCTGAGAAGGTGCCGTCAGAGAAGCTGTATGAGAAGTAGTGGTGGCTCGTTCACGAACAAATCAGTTTGAACGAACAACTCTTTAAAACAAACAAACCAACCTGATTCGCCGCTCTTGTTCGTCGTCGTTCGTCTCGTTCGTTCTCCGAGACTCGACTCCCAGCTCCACCCACTAGTCGCTGAGTCACGAGTCGCCGTTCATTCACTGACTGTGTTTAGCGGTGAAGACTCGAATGAACGAATGAACGACTCTTCTTGGCGAACTGACCGACGCGAACTGATTCATTCAAACAAATCATGAAATCCACCACTAGTGAGAAGGGGAAAGGGGAGGGGGGGGACAGTTCACCTCTGGGTCTCCATAACGGACATGGGGGGGGGGGGGGTCCACTGTTAGCGGATTGAAATCCTTATTGCAGCCTGCAGGGTTATGTGATCAACATACGGAGGAACGCGGTCGCTGAGCTGCCCCAACATGAGACGTTAAACTCAGCTAGAACCGCCGCCCACCACGTCCACCATCATCCAAAACGTGATGTCAACAGACCAACAATAGTCTGAAAGCCTACAGAGACTATAGATAGTTAATGTGACGATCACGTTATTAAAAATAGACTTGGAGCAATGATTTACAAACTATCTTTTTGGGAGCATGCTTTTGCAAGTAGTTCGCCGCCCCTCCTGCCCATATGGACGGCCCGGTACAGAGCAACACTCTAATGGAATGAGTGGCTCAAGTCAGGCACACCTCGAATTTCTTGCAATTGAGAGGGGGGGGGGGGGGGGGGGGGGGGGCGCTCGGAGGGGGTCTCGCCCGGGGTGTAATTCAATGTAGAACCGCCACTGCCTACCATCCATCTGTGTCCATTCATGTGAACAGATTCACTCACTTTAAAAAGGTTTAAGTTAATGTTTTGAATGCATAGGGGGCAGTGCTTCATTTGAGCCGGAACACGCCGGAACATGTTCCAGCACCTCCTGGGTCACTGAAAAATGAATCGCCTAAATGAAAAAAAACAATTACTGTTGGTGTGTTGAGTGTGGTTTTCTGACTAGTTAGTCTTTATTCCCCGTTGAAGTTCCACTAAAATCTAGTGTTTGCATTTTAGGTTTGAGGTGAAAGATGGTAAAGAATGTGCACCCCTTTACCCTTTAGTTGTTTTTTACTCTACTCTAAAACTTTACAGTTTTAATGATCAAACAGTTAAGTTCCACATCAGAGGACGTTGAAAAGATTTACCTCCAGAAAAGTAATAGTTCACTAAGTAATTGTGTGTGTGTGTGTGTGTGTGTGTGTGTGTGTGTGTGTGTGTGTGTGTGTGTGTGTGTGTGTAGCTTGTCTGGCTGCCTGGTCACACAGGAAGGCTGTGCTTCTCTGGCCTCAGCTCTGAGCTCCAACCCCTCCCATCTGAGAGAGCTGGACCTGAGCTACAATCACCCAGGAGACTCTGGAGCTGCGCTGCTCTCTGCTGGACTGGAGGATCCACGCTGGAGACTGGACACTCTCAGGTATGGAGAGGACAGCTCACCACTCAGGGACAAAGTCTCCTACAGGGATTCAAGCCGCTGCTAGATGAAGTGGTGAAAAGGCAGCTGTAACTCATGTTGTGTAGAACGTGATGAGACAGCAGATGATGAAGGTGAATGTTTCAACATGCTGCTCTCACTTTGTTTCCCCCCCAGTGTGGAGCACGGTGGAGTGTGGAGGCTGAAACCAGTTCCACAGAGGTGTAAGTGTCTGTTTGATTCATCACAACACACACTCACTATTGGGATGGAAAGTCCATCCACACAGCAGGAGGTGACTTCCGCTCATTCACATGTGGACTTGTGTATCCGTATGTCTAGCTATGTTTGCCTGTGTTGATGTGTGTCTAGTATGTTTGTGTAGGTGTGTGTACGTATGTGTACATGTCTATGTACTGTATGTATGGACCAGGTCTATGGTACCAACAGTTAGTTTCCAGCCTGTATGTGAGCTCAGCTGGTTCAGTCTGTACACAGGTGGATCACAATGGATGTGTATTGGAACCTTTCAAAGTCGAATATCTTGAAAAGTATGTAGACTATAGCTTAGATATTACAGAGGATTAATCAGCTCATTGTGGTGAACGTTTTGATGTATAATATGTGTATGTCGTGTAAATATTGCGGGAGTAGATTCAGTGTATACATTTTTCATTGTTTTGACTGGGACAACCACTCACACACACATGGGATTTACATTTACGTTTAACTTAAAACATCTTATAAACAATATGCACTACTATTTCTAAAGCTATAGCACACTAGTCCACTATAGTAGATATAATCTGATATGATTTAGTCTTTCTATGTTCATTTTTGTAGAGAAGATGAACGTGAAACAGGAAGAACAGTACTAGTGATGATGATGATGATGATGATGATGATGATGATGATGATGATGTGTGCAGAAGGGTTCAGTAGCTCTTCATGTCTTGTTCTCCATCAGATGTCATCAGATCTGACATGGGGATCGAAGGAGAGGGTGGGGTCCAGGATAACACCAAGATTGCGTGCCAGGGGGGAGGGAGTGATGGTCGAGGCGTATATATTGAGAGTGGATTTGGTGCCTATGAGAAGGAGCTCTGTTTTGTAGAAAGTTGTGGGTCAGCCATGTTTTTATTGTAGAGATGCAGGTTTCGATGTGGGTGAGGGGAGGGTTTTGGGTGGTTTTGGTACTGATGACATCTGAGTGTCATCTGCGTAACAGTGGAAGTCGAGATTGAGTTTGCGGATGATGTGACCAAGGGGGAAGAGGTAGCAGATGAAAAGAAGGGGGCCGAGGACTGAGCCCTGAGGGACCCCCTGTGGTACAGGAGAGAGGGTGGACGTGTGGCCAGAGAGGGAGACGAACTGTTGCCTGTCGGTGAGGTAGGAGGTGAGCCAGTCGAGTGCGGTGCCCTCAACACCCTGTTGGCGCAGCCTTTTGAGGAGGATGGAATGGTGTACAGTATCAAAGGCTGCACTGAGGTCTAGTAAAAGCAGGATGTTGAGGGCACCGCAGTCTGCAGAGGTGAGGAGATCATTGATGACTTTGACAAGGGCAGTTTCGGTGCTGTGAAGCGGGCGGAAGCCAGACTGGAGGGGTTCATAGAGGTTGTTTGACTGGAGGGGTTCATAGAGGTTGTTTGACTGGAGGGGTTCATAGAGGTTGTTTGACTGGAGGGGTTCATAGAGGTTGTTTGACTGGAGGGGTTCATAGAGGTTGTTTGACTGGAGGGGTTCATAGAGGTTGTTTGACTGGAGGGGTTCATAGAGGTTGTTTGACTGGAGGGGTTCATAGAGGTTGTTTGACCGGAGGTGGGTGTGGAGTTGGGCGGCGACAATGCGTTCCAGAGTTTTGGAGAGGAACGGCAGGTTGGAGATGGGGCGGTAGTTGGAGAGGTTGGCTGGATCAAGGGTGGGCTTTTTGAGGATGGGGGTGATGGAGGCAAGTTTGTAGACAGAGGGAACATGACCAAGGGATAGGGACTGATTGAAGAGGGTGGTGAGGTGGGGGGTGAGGACAGGGAGGCAAGCCTTGGTTAGAGTCGTTGGGAGGGCGTCGAGAGAGCAGGTGGTTGTCTTGGACGCAGTGATGATGTCCAAAATGTGGGAGGAGTCAACAGGGGAGAAGGCAGTGAAAGAAGGGAAGGGTGGGTGGTCAGGGAGGGGGGGGGGGGACAGGAATGGTGCGGGTGGAGGAGTTACTAACGGCGGCAGTCAGGGAGCTGTTGATTTGGGAGATTTTATGGTTAAAGGCGAGGAGGAAAGAGTTACAGAGGTCAGGTGAGGAGGGTGGATTAATGTCCGGCGGCTGGAGCAGTTTGTTGACGGTGGAGAACAGGATGCGGGGGTTCCGGTTGGTGCTGTTGATGAGGGTGGAGAAGTGGGCGGATTTAGCAGCATGGAGAGCGTCACGGTAGGAGGAGATGTGATGTTTGTAGGCTTCGGCGTGAACGGTGAGGCGGGTTCGCTTGCATAACCGCTCGAGTTGGCGGCCAGTCTGTTTCATGGTGCGGAGTTCCGGGGTGTAACAGGGGGCGGAGTTAGTGAATGAGACAGAGGAAGTCTTCCAGGGGGAAAGGGAGTCAAGGGAGTCAGAAAGGATGGAGTTGAGCATGATGGCATAGTCGTCAGGGGAAGAGGGGGCAGAGTCAGGGGGGAAGGCAGAGGACATGAGCTGGGAGAGTGAGAGTGGGTTGACTGATTTGATGTTGCGGTAGGAAATGGAGCGCTTTTTGGGATTATGGGGTGAGGGTAGAGGAGCGGAGAAGAGGATGCAGAGATGATCAGAGAGTGGGAAGGGGAGAGGATGGGGGTTAGATACGGGTAGGGAGGCGGAGCAGACTATGTGGAGGATATGGCCTTTGGTATGGGTGGGGAAGTCAATGTGTTGGGTGAGGTGGAAACAGGCGAGAAGGGAGAGGAAGTCAGATGTCAGTGGGGCGGTCGGCTTGTCCGTGTGGATGTTGAAGTCACTGGTAACTAGGAGGCGGGAAGAGAGAGAGGACGCAATGGTGAGGAGTTCAGACAGTTCAGAGAGAAAAGATGGGCGTGGCTTCAGAGGACCGTAGATTAGAACAGTGGTGATGGAGTTGGGGAGGGAGAAGGCAAGGTGTTCAAAGGATGAGATAGATGGGAGGTTGAGGTTCAGTTCAGTGATGGACAGGGATTGTTTATGAAGAACGCCAACGCCTCCCCCTCGGCCAGAGAGGCGGGGTTTGGCAATGTAACTGTAATTGGAAGGAGTGGCTTGATTGAGAGCGTAGAAGTCCAGGGGCTGTTGCCATGTTTCACAGAGGAGGAGCAGATCCATGTTATTGTCCAGTAGCAGTTCAGATATAACGGCTGATTTGTTGGAGAGGGAGCGACAGTTCAGCAGTGCGAGGGAGATGGATGGGGGGGCAGGGGAGGGGGAACGGAGGTTAGTGAGGTTGGCAGTACGGCAGGTGGGGGTGACGGGGGGGCGAGAGTTAGTCCAGAGTGAGGGGATGGGTGAGCCATGGGGGAGGTGTTGGTTGCGAGAGGGGCCAGAACCTGGATGGATGTAGCGGCGTCGGCGGAGGATTCCGGCTGTGCTGGCTGCAGGGGCAGCAGCAGCAGAGAGACGATGGTTATTGTTGAGGCGGTGAAGGTCAGCGGCGGTGTAGCTGAGTGGGCCAGAAGTTGGTGGAGTAGAGGAGAGAGTCCTAAGAGTCTGGAGTAGCAGGAGTGATAATCCAAGGTGGAGACGAGACATGACGGCGGATGAAAGAAGGCCAGGTAGTATATTGGTGGTGGCTAGTAGCTGATTGGCTAG
The DNA here is from genome assembly GCF_964030765.1 of Micromesistius poutassou. NCBI lineage: Eukaryota > Metazoa > Chordata > Actinopteri > Gadiformes > Gadidae > Micromesistius > Micromesistius poutassou. The sequence goes on along the minus strand of NW_028177540.1, from coordinate 2,398 downwards.
AAGCAGGGAGGCAGTGATTTGTGTTTTGTTGTGTAAGACTTGCGTGGATTTCTGACTAAAACTTTGCGGACGCCAAAATCTGGAAAGCTGATGCTCACAAAAAAATCTGGATGTATCAATCCTTGCGTTAGCACGATTTCACACAGATTCTCTTTGTACATCCCAATTAACGTGAAATTGAGCGCACATGCACGAGCCCGTCTCTCCACCCATTTCCATCTCCACCCGTCTCCTCCCTCATTTAATATGCTAATTAGTATAAATAAACCTGCAGTAGTGCGCTTGTTAGGAGAAAGGAGAAAATGGAGAAAGGAAGAAAAAATAACTTTAGGGAATGCGAGGTGGAGGTGCTGATTTCGGAGGTAGAGGCCAGAAATAAGATCTTGTTTGGCTCTCTTTCCTCTGGAATCAGCACCAAAAGCAAAAAACTGGCGTGGGAAAACGTTGCCAGGTCGATCAATGAGGTTGGGGCCGAAAGCCGAACTGTGGCTGACATTTAAAAAAGTGGTCGGACAACGTCCACTATTGTAGTCCACTATTGTAGTCCACTATTGTAGTCCACTATTGTAGTCCATTGTTGTAGTCCATGAGGGAGAGAGAGAGGCCGTTTCTCAATTTGCGTTCTCGTCTGTACTTGTGTACTTTGCGTTCTCGTGAAACGTCATCAGTCGTAGCCCAAGTACTGTTCCAATTCCAAGTACGCATCAAGTCAAGTACAGTCGTAAAACCCGTGTGTGTTCTCCATGCGTTCTTAAACTGGCCGTTCCACCGAGGACGCATCGGAGGTGACTTGTGTGGACTTGGACCGTTAAATATCCCAGGATGCATTTCGCATTCCCATGTTTTAAAATATTAGTATGTAAGCTATAATAATAGGCTATATATAGGAACATTTGACATATATAACAAAAATGTAGGCCTATTCATTCAAAATATTGACATACTATTTTAAAATTAAAGAGGCTGGGGTTTTGTTTAATATAATTTGTTTTTATTGTATAAGTCGCTGATAGAGGAAACCCATCACAACGGCAACGAAAATCTTGGTTGGATCCATCCGATCGTGTGTGTGTGTGTGTGTGTGTGTGTGTGTGTGTGTGTGTGTGTGTGTGTGTGTGTGTGTGTGTGTGTGTGTGTGTGTGTGTGTGTGTTCTAATCAGTCATTTCTCGCTCATTCGTTATTATTATTATATCAATAGTCTACTCTCCAACTACATAGCCAGTTAGGCACGCGCATCTGTACCCTACATATAAAAAGTTGTGTGAATAGCTTATACACACGATAAGCATATCTTTTCATTTATATTCATTGAAAATATTGACATACTATTTTAAAATGAAAGAGGCTGGGGTTTAGTTTTATATCATTAGTTTAAATTGTTCAGTAGTATATGCCTACATGAGGCCGTAAAGCAGTTAACAGAGCTGAGGTGGTGACGTCACAGGTGCGTACTCGCGTCCTCGGAAGTCTGTACTTGGAAGTCTGGACTTGCCAAGTACGCACTTCCAAGTCCGCGAGTCCGTAGTTTGCGTACTTGGTATTGAGAAACGGCCAGAGACTAACAAAGACCACACTACCCTCCACCACGTGACTTTAACCAGACTCCTCCAGAGTGCTGTGATGTCCACTGATTGCTCAACGAGCAACAGCTGAGGCAAACGGCTAGAGTGAGACCAACTGAAAACTAATCTGAAGTGAAACTAAAACTGTGATTCTGAAAAAAGTATAAATGATATCGAAATTCTGATTAAATACTATCGAAGATACAAATGTGTAGATTTGTTTAATAGTTTGAGTGATGGTAAACGGTTGAATTTTGACCAAGTTATGATGTCTGAAGTGTTGAAGAGGGTGTGTGTGTGTGTGTGTGTGTGTGTGTGTGTGTGTGTGTGTGTGTGTGTGTGTGTGTGTGTGTGTGTGTGTGTGTGTGTGTGTGTGTGTGTGTGTGTGCCTGAGCGCCTGAGCGTCCTCGGATTTAGCATCCTAGCATATCTAAGATGTCAATGCTTCCAGCAGTACTAGTGATGATGATGATGATGATGAAGATGCAGAAGGGTTCAGTAGCTCATCATGTCTTGTTCTCCGTCAGATGCCTGTGAACTCACACTGGACCCAAACACAGCCAGCAGATACCTCTCTCTGTCTGAGGACAACAGAAAGGTGACGATGGTTGAAGAGGACCAGTCGTATCCGGATCACCCAGAGAGATTTGACTCCTGGTCCCAGGTGTTGTGTAGAGAGGCTCTGACTGGCCGCTGTTACTGGGAGGTAGAGAGGAAAGGAGATGTTGTTATAGCAGTGACATACAGAGGAATCACAAGGAGAGGAGGGGGTGATGACAGCCTGCTTGGAGGGAACAACGAGTCCTGGAGGCTTGAGTGTTATGATGGTCATTAC